>NC_026000.2:102568537-102868537 GCF_000442705.2 Elaeis guineensis
CCTAGACCTCAAGAACCCGAAAGGTCCATAGCCTTTCAACCTAGGGCCCAACTAGCCCTAGAGCCTCCATGAAGCCCTCATGAATGATGGACCTTGACCTTAGCCTTGGTCTCCTGGGCCTTGGGCACACCACCTGGATCACAATAATCTCCACCTTGGTGTCCCAAGGCCTCAACCAGCTCCACTCTATCCATCAGCCGAATCAGCTCAACACATCTCTGAAAGCTGTCCCGTGGAAGTACCTTCATAAGTGCATCAGCTGGGTTCTCCTTGATGTGTACCTTTACCAGCTCCACCTCGCCATCCTCCACAAGCTCCCTGATCTGATGATACCGAATGTCGATGTGCTTTGTCCTTGCATGATAGACTGAGTTCTGTGCTAATAGAGGTGCACTCTGGCTGTCACAGTACACTCTAATGGCCTCCTGAGGAAGGCCCATCTCCGTCAACAAACCCTTCAGCCAAATTACCTCTTTAGCTACTTCTGTCAGCTCAATGTACTCTACCTCTGTGGTGGATAGGGTCGTGATAGGCTGCAGACTCGATCTCCAAGAAATAGGACCTCCATACAAGCTAAAGATGAAGCCTGTCGTAGACCTCCGGGTATCCACATCTCCATCGAAGTTTGCATCTACATAACCGTCAATCAACCCCTGAGCCTCTCTGGACATGTCAGAGTATCCCACTACACCTCCTCCATAGCAGATGCCAACTCCAACTGAACCCGCCAGGTATCTGAATATCTACTTCAGAGCTCTCCAGTGCTCCCTTCCAGGCTGCGCCATGAATCTGCTAACCTGACTCACTACATGAGCAATGTCTGGCCTACAACAGACCATCGCATACATCAAGCTCCCAACTCCTGAAGCATAAGGAACCGTCTCTATCTCCTGAGCCTCCACCTCAGTCTGTGGCACCATAGTCTTCGAGAGTCTAAAGTGACTGGCAAGTGGTAGCTCTGCCAGCTTTGCTCCCTTCATCCTGAACCTCTCTAAAACCTTCTATATGTAGCCCCCCTGAGATAGATGCAGCACCCTCCAGGCTCGGTCTCTGAAAATCTCCATGCCTAGGATCTTCCTTGCAGGGCCCAAATCCTTCATCTCAAACTCCCGAGATAAGGATGCCTTCAGATCCTGCACAACCTTCCTACTCTTGCATGCTATAAGCATGTCATCCACATATAGGAGTAGGAACACCCTAGAACCATCCTCAAGAGACTGAACATAAACACAGGGATCAAACTCGCACTTGGAAAGTCCAATGCTGTGCACATAGGAGTCGAACCGCTTATACCATTGCCTCGACGACTGCTTCAGCCCATACAGCGACTTCTGCAACAAACAAACCTTTTCTTCTGATCCTGGATCCCTAAAATCGGGTGGCTGTTCCATGTAAATCCTCTCTTCCAAATGCCCATGGAGGAACGCCGTCTTGACATCCATCTGCTCCAGCTCTAAATCCTGAGCTGCTACAATGCTCAGCAACACTCTAATGGAAGTATGTCTGACAACGGGAGAGAAGACCTCGCTGAAGTCGATGCCTTCTTTCTGGGAGTATCCCTTGGCCACTAACCTCGCCTTGAATCTGATACCTCCCTGCTCTGAAGGCCCTTCCTTGCGACTGTAGACCCATTTGTAGCCAATGGGCCTCTTTCCCTGTGGCAACTGCACCAATCACCACGTCTGGTTCTGGTGGAGAGACTGCATCTCCTCGGACATCGCTTGGACCCACCGCTCTGTATCCTGGCTCTTAATAGCCTCCTGATACATATATGGGTCTCCATTCACTATCATTAGGGCATATGACAGTGTCTCCTCGAAGCCATATCGGTCCGGTTGCTTGATGGTCCTCTTGGCTTGTGTAGGGCAACACCGATATCAGTCCTCGATCCAGCTCACTCCTGCTGGACCTCTCTACCTCGATCATCCATCTGAGTCCTCTCCACCTGTGGAGACACCTTAGGTAGGTTCTCCACCTGAATATCATTCCTCCCGTAGTACCTGCAAGAGGCAAAATCAAAGAGTTAAGCTGTCCAGCAGCGCCTTGCTAGACCTCCTCCTGCTCCTGCTGCTCCTCCATGCCTGCTCGCCTCCGTAGGACTGACTCCTCATCAAAAGTCACATCCCGACTAATGATGACCTTATCTTCCAAGGAATCCCACAGCCTGTATCCCTTAACTCCTCGCAGATAGCCTAGAAACACCGTCTTGCATGATCTGGCGTCTAGCTTGCTCCGCTCACTAGCTCCAATGTGCACATAGGCCGTGCACCCAAATACCCGTAGATGGCCCAGCCCAACTGTCCTCCCAGACCACACCTCCTCTAGAAGCCTGCCATCCAATCTGGTGTGAGGTAACCGATTGATCAAGTAACCCGCTGCGTCAATGTGTCAACCCAGAATACCTTTGGAAGCCCTGCCTGCAGCCTCATGCATCGTGTCTTTTCCAGAAGTATTCTGTTCATCCTCTTGGCCACCCCATTCTGCTGTGGAGTCTCCTTAACTGAGAAGTGTCTCCTGATCCCACTCTCCTCACAGTACTCTTGGAACTCTCTACTGGTGTACTCTCCATCATTGTCTGACCTCAGACACTTCACGCTCCTCCCTTGCTCCTTCTCCACCTCAGCTCTCCAGATCTTGAACTTGGTGAAGACCTCTGACTTCTCTCTCATGAAGTAAATCCAAAGTTTTCTTGAAAAATCATCAATCAGGGTCATGAAGTATCTAGCCCCATTCCTAGCTAAAACTAGGGCTGGTCCCCACACATCTGTGTGTACTAACTCCAGAGGGGCTGCACTATGGGTTGTACTGATGTTAAACTGAACTCTCCTCTGCTTTCCCATCTGGCAAGGCTCACAGATCTCCCCTGTAGCACCATCCTCTAGATCAGAGATGAGTCCTCTCCTACTCAACTCCCTCAGCCCCTTGTCACCCATGTGGCCTAGGCGGTAGTGCCACATCCTGTAAGCCCCCTGCTGGTCCTGTGCTACAACTGCTGCATCAGACTCTCCGGTCACCACAGATCCCTCCATGTGATAGAGATTATTGTCCAATCTCCTGCCTCTCATCACTACCATAGCTCCATTGGAGATGTTCAGTACTCTGCTTCTAGCCCTACTGCTGAAGTTGTATCCACTATGCTCCAAGTAACCTAGTGACACCAGATTCTTTTCCAACTCTGGGACGTGCTTTACATTTGTCAATGTCCTCACAATCCCATCAAACATCCTCACCCTAACTGTCCCAATCCCAGCCACCTTGCAAGGATGATTGTCACTTAGAGTCACTGATCCCTCATCTGTCTTGGTGTATGTCGCAAACCAAGACCTGTGTGGTGTGTAGTGATGTGAGCATGCAGAGTCTAGTGTCCACTCCTCTGTGTAATACCTGTGACCATCTGATACCACAAGTAGATCATCCTCCACCTGCTGCCCAGCAACTACACTCACTGATTCTGAGCCACTTCTTTCTCCCTTCTTGCTCTTCCATAGTGGACATTCTCGCTTGAAGTGCCCGAGCTCGTTGCACTTGAAGCATTTCATCTCTTTCTTTCCCTTCCTGGACTTGGACCGCCCCTTGGAATTGCTTCTGCCTCTGCCTCTACCTGTCCTCTCCCCTACTGCCAAACCCTCCTGGGGAGCCCGATCTCTGGTCAACTTTTTTCTTTGCTCATAGACCTCAGCACCGAGACCATGTCCTCATATTCCAAAGTCTCCTTGTCGTAGAGCAGTGTAGTCACCAAAGAGTCATATGATCCTGGCAGCGAACACAAAAGCAACAGAAACTTATCCTCCTCTTCCAGCTTCACCCCGATATTCATCAACTCTATGCAAAACTGGTCGAACCTCTGAATGTGGCCAATCACATCAGATCCCTCCTGCATCCGAAGACTGTACAACCTCTTCTTCAGCATTAGCTTGTTACACATATTCTTCCCCATATACATGGTGTGCAACTTCGACCAAAGGCCCTTCGGGGTCTTTTCTTCCAGCACTGAATACAACGCCACATCTACCAAACATCCTCTGATCACTGAGCATGCTTTCTTCTCCAACGATGCCCACTATCTATCTGTCATTCTCTCAGGCTTCTCATCCAAAGCCTGATTAGATCTGCTTGCACCAGAAGATCCTCCACCCAGATTTTCACATGAAAAATTTTTTCTTGCCATCAAACTTCTCAAAATTGACCTTCATATTGCTACCCATGATTGGATCCAAGCCAAACAAGCAATAAAAAATCAAGAAGTGTAGAATATACCTTGATGGTACCTTACTGAAAATTTTCAGCACTTGGGATCTTCAACTTCTCGTGCTTGGAACCACTTGCTCACCACCGTGGCTCTGATACCAACTATTGGAGCATGATCGTGGGTCCTCTCATGGACCTTGGGTGTAGCAGAACCAGCAACAAACAAATCTGGAGACTTCTGAACTCGATCGAACGCCCTTGATGAAAACAGTCTGGTTGCTGTCTTCTTCGTCAGCCTTTCGTTCCAGATGAAGAACACCTCTAAGATCACCTCTAAAAAATCTAAGATCTGGTACCCAACCAGATCAGGCCTGGACTGAGGTTTTTCAATTTGTAGATCTTAAATTGGGGTATTTTAGATAGGGAAGAAGGTAGATAGAACCAGACCTTGCAGATCTATCCTGCTGCAGCCTTTCCTGTAGATCTGTTGATAGAGATCTCACCTGCACCTCAAACGACCTCAGATCAACTCCAGATCTGAGAGAAACTTGTACCAACTTCATAGCAAGAGATCCCAAGTCTTGGACCTGATGTTTGGGCAGCTTCAAGAGAGGGAGAGCAGATCTGGTTGGCGGCACAAAGGGGAAGGGGCTCCAAGCTCTAGTGCCTCCCCTGGTTTTCCTGCCTTTTATGGACCTGACGGCAAGAAACCCTAGGGTTTCTTGCTCCTGGGGCGTGGAGAATAGCTGGAGAGAGAGGGAGAAGAGAGAGAGAGATTTGGAAGAAATGGTTTTCGTATTCTTGGCTTAATCAAACCTATACAATGTATGTATATATAAACATAGGGTCAAGTGACCCAAACCCAAAACTCCCTTGACCAACTCTATGGGAGATTAGGTTAACCCAAGCCCATGTACACCCATGACTCAACCTAATCTCACCTATCCTGGGCCTAGACCTGGCCCATAAAGAGTTGGTCCCTTGAGGCCCATATAACCTAGACCTCAAGAACCCGAAAGGCCCACAGCCTTTCAACCTAGGGCCCAACTAGCCCTAGAGCCTCCATGAAGCCCTCATGAATGATGGACCTTGGCCTTAGCCTTGATCCCCTGAGCCTTGGGCACACCACCTGGATCACAACAAAGATATCCCAAAAATTTTGACGGAGGTATTCACCTCCTTGATCAGATCGAAGAACCTTAATAGGTTTACTAGTTTGTTTTTCTACTTCACTTTTGAATTCTTTGAATTTTTCAAAAGTTTCAGACTTGTGTTTCATAAGATACACATATCCGTACCTAGATAGATCATCGATAAAGATAATGAAGTAGCTGTAACCACTCCTGGCCTGCATATCAAATGATCCATACGCATCGGTGTGTACCAAGACAAGTAACTCAGTGGCCCTTTCCCCATGTCCTACAAAGAGTAACTTAGTCATTTTTTCTCCATGACAAGATTCGCAAGCTAGATACGACTCTGAATTAAGAGAGCCAAGGATCCCATCTTTTTTCAGTTTGTTTATCTTGTCCTCTCCAATATGGTCTAGTCTACGATGCCACAAGTACTTCTAGTTAATTTCATCTTTGGATCTCTTTTGACCTACGGCACTCACTATTTGCTCGTTTAAATTCACATTCATAACAATATGCAAGTGATACAGACTGTCAATTAAAAGACCTCGTACAATCAATTTATTTCATAAATAAATGAAATAAAAGTATTTATTAAAATTATTTTTAAATTTTTTTTTGTGCTAGTACAGACATGAAAATCAAATTTCGACTAGCTACAAGAATAAAATAATAGTCTTTTAAATCTAATCTAAAATCAGATGGTAATCGAAGAGGAAAAGTGCCAACAGCATCTGCAGTAACTTTTGCTCTATTACTGACCCATAGGATCATGTCACCTTCCCTCAATCTCCTACTTTCTATTAGACCCTGTATTAAGGTACATATATGAGCACTCGAGCTAGAGTCTAACACCCAACTAGAAGTAGAAAAAACCGTAAAGTTAGATTCAATTACGAGCATACCTTCTGAAGGTTTATCATTTTTTTTGATCTTTAGGCTCTCCAAGGAGAGTGGATGTTTCTCTTCCAGTGGCCTTCAACATCACAGTGAAAATACTTTTTCTTTGCTTTGATCTTCTTAGGAACCTCCTTCTTTGGCTTGCTCTCTTTCTTTTGCTTCTTAATAGATTTTGTCTTCTTCTTCTCAGTAGACTTTTTCTTGGAAGAAGTCTGCT
The DNA here is from genome assembly GCF_000442705.2 of Elaeis guineensis. NCBI lineage: Eukaryota > Viridiplantae > Streptophyta > Magnoliopsida > Arecales > Arecaceae > Elaeis > Elaeis guineensis. The sequence goes on from NC_026000.2 coordinate 102,574,976, forward strand.
CCACAGTGAGAACATACCCCTTGAACTCTTCAAAGTTCCTTCCATAGTAACCAACATGTTAACCAGTTCGAGTATAGTGCAATCGAGTTTGTTCATATAAAAATTTATAATAAATTGACTATATGAACTCATAAGAGATTGAAAGATCAAATCCATCTGCAACTTCCTTTGTATTTCAAGCTTGAGCTTCCCAAGCTCCTCAATATCCTTGATCACTATCATACAGTGCTCATGGATAGACTATCCTTCACGTATCTTCAAGTTGAAGAGTCTCTTGGATACTTTGAAGCATGCAGTATGACTCTGCTCACCATACAACTGTTGCAGATAAGTTATCATAGCCCTGGTAGTGGACATATGCTCATGCTAGCTTTGCAACTCGTCTGACATAAATGCCAGTACATAGCACTTGACCTGACTGTCTTCATCCGTCTACTTTTCAAAAGCAGCTTTGCTCAGTAGTAGAACAGTTTGGTAACACTATAGGTTTTTGGTCGAGAACATGACCTAATTTTTTTGAGATCAGAACAATTCTGAGATTTTTGAGCCAGTCTTTATAATTAGTTTCAGTCAAATGATTGGTTTCAAGGATGCGGGCTAGGAAATTTGAGGCTGACATTGTTTAATTACTAGAGTAGAGATTCAAGTTAGACTTTTGTACTTAATATTATATTTGCTTCTAAGAATTTTAAGATGCAAACAATGACTCCCACTAATTTTTCAGATCCCTCCACTCTGGGTGAAAAATAAAAATTTTAATGTGATAAAAGATTTTTAATAGGTGCTGTGGTCCCACCGATGTCATGTTATCAATAACACGTACATCGATGCATAGGCAATTTTTTATCCAGATACTTCTCTAAGCATGTTACAATGACTTGATCTCTAAGTCATGTGAGCTCACCTAACAGTTATTGACCACACTCCTTAGTTAAGCTCGATCCATCATTCACAAATAGGTGTAAGGCCATCATTGGGTCCCTCACCTAATAGTTATTGGGCCCAACCCTATCCTCACCCTAGAGCAACTCTTTGCTAATAGAGTGGTTGCATATTTTCGATGCAACTGAACCACTGTAACCAGTCGAGAACAATCAACATCAATAGCACGTCGCAATCTACAATGGTGGAAGACCTATAGACTTAATATTTATAAAGAAATTTAGGTTTAGATCTCATCTAATCAGTTATCATATGATCGATCTAATTGGTATAGGCTAAACCAAAAATGGCAGGCAACCCAATTGAAGACTCAATCTTCTAAATTGGTCAGGTAAGTAGAGATCGGTGGGGGTCCCTACATTGCTTTCCTTAGACACCAATAAATTGGTCAGATCAACTAATAGAACCAATTAAATAATCATGTCTCAATTACTTGCGTTAGACACCAATAAGTCGATTGGTCCAAGTAGGTTAACTCAAGTAAATCAGGCTCAAACCATCGAGTCAAATTTAGGTCCTTAGGTTAATCGATTTTACATATGAAATTAATTGATTTGATCAACAACAATTGCATAATCATATAACTTAATTGATCTAACCCTAATCAATACTTGACTCAATTTGATCAATTACTTAATCGAATTAAACCCATATGATTCAAATCATAAATCTTAGACGCAATCCTATTACATGACATAATTTTTGATTTTTTCATAACCAAAACCCTCATGCACAAACATAAATTTCAAATTTTAAAACTAAATTTTGGATCTAAATTCTTTGCATGAAAGATAAGTTTTAAATTATAAAAATATTTTTTAGATTTAATATACAAACATATATCTCATATATACATTTAAAATTTAGGTCTAAATAAAATTCAGATCAATACATAATATCATATATCTCATATACTAATCATGAATCATATTGAAAGTAATTTTATGACCTAAATATACAATCACATATCTTATATATGAATCATGAATCAGATCATATAAAATTTTAGGTTTATGCATGCATCTACATATCATATGAACATGAACTAGAAATCATTCTAGATCAAAATTCAGATCTATGCATGCTTTAATATATCAACTATATATTCTAAAATCAAATCCAAAATTAAATTTTAGATTTAAAAATTTATCTATATATCTCATGTATCAAGAAAAAATTAGATTTTGAAAGTCTTTTCAAAATATGTATGTCAATTTCATGCATATGAAATCAATGGCTCTGATACCACTGTTGGAATTCATATGTAGGGACATACACGTGTGTTTCAAAATTTTATTTTCTTAATATCATAATAAAATAATAGATTAAAATATTTTTAATCTATATCATACATGCATAAAAATATAAACCACAAGGATCTACTTCATATGCTAAAACTGAACATATGCTGAAATTTAATATGTGATCGAATCACATACCTGTTTCATGATTTCTTTCTTCAAATCTGGATCTGAAAGAGAAGAGACTCTCTCTTAGCTATGTAAGTACCCGGCCTCTATGGGTATCCTCTTATGATCAGCTTGGAACAGTCCTCTTAAGATTGAATTTTCTTTTCTAAGAAAATTCAGCCTGCGAATCAGAACGAAGTCTGGATCGCGATCAACTCTTTCATATCTTTCCTTGATCTTCTTCTTCTCTTCTTCTCTTGCCCTTCTCCCTTGTATATACTGCTACCAAACACTAGAAACCTGAAGGAAAAACCACCTTTTTCCTGTGTAGGATCTTCCAGATTTCATCAAATCTAGGGCAAAATAAATTTTAAATTTTTTATCCTATGCTATTTTAGATCTAATGTCTATTAGATCTAATTTTATTATTTAATATTTTAATTTCAAAATTAAATCTAAAAGTATGAGAAACATAGACATACCTCAAGGGTAATCTAATTACCCTGTAGATGATCGCAGCACTGCCTGAGGTTCTGATGTAGCCACACAAGTGCCTGGCCTCTACCAGAATCCACTCAGGTAGGATCTGGAACATCTTCTCCTCACAATTCTACACTCCAAAAATCAGATCAATATCTGATTTGAATGTACTTCAGAACTCCTTCTGAAGTTGGAGCAGCAGCCTGTCGAAGAAGTCCTGCAGCCTTCTGTTCCAGGCGTCACCATGCCTTGCACCTATGCCAGATGAACGTCCAACTTCTTGGACATGAAGAGGGGAGAAAGGAGAGCTGGGAGGACATAGAGAAGAGGGGAGGGGGTGGCAGCCAATGGGTTTTTTGTACAAAACAAGTTCTGCCCCGAAACCCTAGGTGCAGCAGGGTTTTATAGACCCTGTATGCTGCGCAGTGCCACATCATTTGACCAATCAAAAAATTCCAATAAATTTTAGAAAAATTCTTATTGGTGGAGTGATGTCACTTGATCACATCAGATAAGAATTCTCATACTCTCTCCTATGTTGGCACCAATAATGGATAGGCTCAAATAAGGTGGCGCCAAAGAGTCCAAGTTTATCAAGACTCTTTGGTTCTTATCCATTTGGGGTGCCCACTTAAATCCAATTGGGCTTATGCCATAATCTAATTATGGCATCCAATTTGATTAGGTTTAGGCATGTGGATACTCCACAAAAATCTTCCAATAAGTCTTCTTCAGTTTAAGACCCATATGTCAACTTTTGACAGATGTCCTAAAATGAAGTTGGCAGGTGCTAGAAATTGGCAGGTGTTGTCTTAAATTCATCTCATGAATTAAGATAAGCCTTTTTTGAGCTAGACAAGCTTCATTTAAACTGAGAGAAACCTTTTCAAGGTTCTCTGGATGAGCTACATCACATTTGGTTCAGTAGAGACAGAAAAGATTACACGAGGAGAAAGTTAGGCTCAATCGAGTGCTAGCACGATTTCCTTGAACCTAATTGGATCTTATCCAAATCAATTGGGCTAGCCAATTGATGACATCCAGACCCTAACCCTTGTTTGTGTGACCTAGTTTGGTTCAATTCTGTATGGTAATGAGATATGTTGTGATCTCATCATCGACATCATCGAAACTCCTTTCGATGGATCAGAACTCTTCTGATTCAGACAATTAGAATGGTCGATCATCAAAATCATTCTAATTGCTCCCAAAATCCATCAATGACACCTAACAGTATATGGTGGCAACCCATCAGAACTGAAGATGAACCTCTCGGTGCAGCTACCTGTGTGATTGAGTTCCTCTATCACGAGTCCCGACTGAATTAGGGTTAAGGTGAACTCGTCAAACCCAACATCAGTCATATGAATCAATCGATCGATCCGAGTTCGATGTGAAACCCCAATGAAAAACTCTTTTCCATTATTTCACTCTACCATGGCCATGGGCTTAAGGACTCGATCTTTTGATCACCATAGGACTACTCCTCTCATCTACCGAGGTTGATAGATCCCATCTTGATGCGATCTGGTTCCCACAATGAATATGCTACAGCCAACATACACCTCAGAATTTTGGGTGGCTAGGAGATTGAGTTATGGTGTAGTCAGACTATAACACACTCAAGATAAACTGTCGATGCACTCAGGTCAAAGAACTGACACACAACTACAACATCGAGCTAGTCATCGATGAGAAGGTAGATTTCCTTATGACTGCTCGAGGTGGTCACGCTCAGTACTCTCGTTCTCAATGAATACCTGTACTCTCGCTCTGGTGTCTCCACACTGTAGACTCAAGACTCATCTACCCTAAGGAAGTGATCATACACCAACCTTCCAGATCGATCACCATCTTCATGATGATCCTATGGTCAGGAGCAGTTTATTAGTTAGTTATGTAAATTCATGCCTTAAATTTTTAACTCTTGAAAATATGAATTAACATTCTCACTAACTCAAAGGGTGTATCACAAACACAATGTACACAATGTGATAGAAGAATAACCCTTTTATTCATTTATAGTCAAAATTATAATTTTGCCCTTAGATTTGTACAGGAATGTGTCAGCCGATTTGGCATCTAGGGCACACATCTAACAAACTCCCACTTGACCTAATGCCAATTGGCTACATATTTAAGTCCCATCTTCTCAAGGTGGGCTTCGATCTTTTGTTGGCCTAATGGCTTAGTCAGTGGGTCTGCCACATTGTCTGTAGAGTCGACTCTCTTGACCTCGACATAACCCTTTTCGAGGTAATCACGGTCAGATGGAATCTCCGCTCGATGTGCTTGGACTTCTGGTGAGACCTTGGCTCCTTAGCTAGGGCTATGGCACCATTATTGTCGCAGTAAAGAGGGATGGCATTCGATGACATCACTCCAAGCTCTGCGGCAAACTTCTTATACCAGAATGCCTCCTTCGCAGCTTCCGATGCAGCAATGTACTCTGCCTCCATGGTGGAATCTGCAATCACCGTTTGCTTGGAACTCTTTCAGCTAACTGCACCACCATTACAAATGAACAGACTCCCAGATGTCGACTTTCGATCATCTATATCAGACATAAAGTCTGAGTTTGTATACCCCTGAATCTGGAGTTCTCCATTCTCAAAGACTAGAAACATATCCTTAGTCCTTCTCAAGTACTTAAGGATACATTTCACAGAAGTCCAGTGCTCTTCGCCTAGATTTGACTGATATCTGCTTGTGACACTCACAGCATGGGCTATATCAGGTCATGTACATAGCATGGCATACATAAGGCTCCCTATTGCCGAAGCATAAGGGATCTTGCTCATGCATTCAATCTCCTTAGGTGTGCTAGGGCACATCTTTTTGGAGAGATGAATGCCATGTCTAAAAGGCAATAAACCTCTTTTGGAGTTTTCCATTCTAAATCTCTTTAGCACCTCCTCTATGTATATCTTCTATGAAAGTCCCAGCATCCTATTTGGTCTATCTCTATAGACCTTAATACCCAGTATAAAGGATACCTCTCCTAGATCTTTCATAGAGAACTCCTTAGACAACCATATTTTAACTGAGGTCAACATGGGAATGTCATTCCCAATTAGGAGGATGTCATCTACGTACAATACGAGGAAGACAACTGCGCTCCCACTAACCTTTTTGAACACACATGGTTCCTCCTCGTTCTTGATGAAACCAAACATTTTGATCACATCATTGAAATGAGTATTCCAACTCCGAGATGCTTGCTTAAGTCTATAAATGGACCTTTGCAGCTTGCAGACCTTGTGATCAACATCACTGGATGTGAATCCATGCGGCTGTTCCATATAGATATCTTCCTCAAGATGTCCATTTAAGAACATCATTTTTACGTCCATCTGCCATATTTCATAATCGAAATAGGCTGCAACAGCAAGCAATGTGCGGATGGATTTTAGCATGGCTATGGATGAGAAGGTATCCTGATAGTCAATACCTTCATGCTGACTATAACCTTTCGCTACAAGTCTAGCCTTGAATGTCTCCACATTCCCATCTGCACCTATCTTTCTCTTGAAGATCCATTTACACCTAATAGGTACAATACCTTTAGGGGATCTACCAAGGTCCAGACTTGGTTTGAGTGTATCGAGTCAATTTCTGATCTCATTGCCTCTAACCATTTCTCAGAATCGATATCTGATATCACCTCATCATAGGTCTTGGGATCATCACCATGAACCCCATTTCCCATGAGGAACATTTCCTCTACATCCTCTTGTATGGTACCTAAGTACCTTTCAAGAGGATGGGAAATCCTAGTCGATCTACGAGGTGGAAGAGGTTGTGTTAGGACAGGTTCTGATTGATTGGATTCCTCAGGTTCTTTAGCTCGTTGCTCTTGGGAGACATTCTCCTTGAGCTTAATTATTCTTCCGATGCCACCATCTTGAATAAACTATTTTTCAAAAAAAATAGCATTTTGACTCACAATCATATTGTGGTCTTTCGAAATATAAAAATAGTATCCTAATGACTCTTTAGGATATCCTATGAATCGAGCTCTAAAAGATCTGAACTCTAACTTGTCCGTCTGCTGTCTCTTGACATGAGCCGGACAACTCCAAATTTTGAGATGATTCAGACTTGGCTTCTTACCATGCCATATCTCATACGGTGTGGTAGGAACGATTTTAGAGGAAACCCTATTCAATACATAAATTACTGTCATGAGATAATGTCCCCAAAGAAAATCAGGGAGGTCCGTGAAGCTCATCATGGAACGGACCATATCTAATAGGGTCCAATTTCTCCGTTCTGAAACTCCGTTGAGTTGATGCGTTCCAGGTGGAGTCCATTGTGAGACTATGCCATTGTCCTTAAGATAGTCTAAAAATTTTCGACTAAGGTATTCACCTCCTCGATCTGATCGAAAAACCTTAATGGGCTTTTCTATTTGTTTTCCTACCTCATGTCTGAATTTTTTGAACTTTTCAAAGGCTTCAGACTTGTGTTTCATTAGAAACACATACCCGTACCTAGACATATCATCGGTAAAGGTAATGAAGTAGACAAAGTTGCCTCTAGCCGGCACATCAAATGGGCCGCACACGTCCGTATGTACTAGGGCAAGTAGGTTTGTGGCCCTTTCCCCATGTCCCACAAAAGGAAGCTTGGTCATTTTGCCTTGAAGGTATGATTCACAAACTGGATATGACTCGAAAGTCAACGGACTCAGTAGTCCGAATATCTCCAATTTATTAACCCTGTCTTCTACTATATGATCTAGCCTTAGGTGCCACAGATACTTATCATTTAGACTATCTCTAGGCCTTTTAATTCCTATGGCATTCATATTTTGCTCAATATTAAAAATAAATACATCAACATGTAACTGATAGAGACCATTAATAATAAAACCATTTGCAACTTTATTATTTTCATAAAAAATATTACAATGGTCCTTATGAAAGCTAATCACATAGCCTTCTTGTGCTAAACATGAAACAGAAATCAAATTTCTGCTTGTTGCAGGCACATAATAACAGTCTCTTAAAACTAAATCTAATCCTAACGGTAATCGCAGAGGGTAGGTTCCCACGGCCACGGCAGCAACTCTTGCTCCATTTTCGATACGTAGGATCATCTCCCCATCCCTCAGCCTCCTGCTCTCCTCAAGACCCTACATAGAAGTGCACAAATGAGCACTAGAACCAGAGTCAAGCACTCAACTGGATGCAGAAGAAGCCGTAAGATTAGATTCGATAATGAGCATACCTCCAGAAGGACCATCCTTCTTGTTCTTCAGGGTGGCCAGGTACTGAGGACAGTTTCACTTCCTCTTCTTCCCATCCACCTTCTGCTTCTTCGCAGACTTCTTTTTCTTTCCAAAAGAGTTTCTCTTGGAAGAAGTCCGCTCCACAGTAAGAACTGAGCCTTTTGAACCTTTCATTGAAAGCTCAGTCGTAACCAGCATATTCATTAACTCGGCCAAGGTACATTGCATCTTATGCATATGAAAGTTCATGATAAACTGACCATATGCATCGGACAAGGACTGAAGGATCACATCAATCTGAAAATTCTTGTCTAAGATGATACCGAGCTTCTCAAGCTTCTCAAGATCCTTGATCATTGTCAAACAATGATCTTGGACTGACTGCCCATCATGCATCTTAGCCTTAAATAGTCTTTGACAGACTTGATACTTGGCTGTGTGACTCTGTTCACCAAACAACTCTTGTAGGTGAGCCAACATTTGGCGGGTAGTCAAAATATTTTTATATTGACGCTGCAAGTCATCAGACATTGCACCCAACATGTAGTACCTGGCTTTGTTATCATCATCCGTCTACTTTTTCAGAGATGCTCTCTGTTCAGCAGTCGGACATGCTGGCATGGTAGGTGGGTCCTGGTCCAAGACATGAGTCAATTTTTTGAAACCCAGAATAATTCTGTAGTTTCTCAACCAGTCCTTAAAATTCAGTCAGTCTATGAGTGTCTAGAATTTTTGTCAGGGGGTTTGAGGTAGACATGTTTCCTGTAGAGAGTCGAAAGTTTCTAGTTAGATTTTGTAATCAGACTCAACCAATTTATTTAGGATTTTTATTTTTAAATAAATTAGGCTCTCACTATTTTCTCAAATCCCTACACTCCCTTGGTAGAGATGTAAAAATCTCCATGATTAGTGATTTCTAATGGGTGGTGCGGTCTTATCGATTGGCTCATCACCTCACCTAACAGTTATTGGTGATGGGTCAACCGATGAGTGGACAACTCTTGTCCAATGATTTTCTAATCATGGTGCACCCAAAACTTGGTCTCTAATTCATGAAGCTCACCGTATCTGGGATATTGCTCCAATCCTTAGTTAAGCCAAACCCATCATTTGCACGAACTAGATTCCTGATTGGGTCCCTCACCATATCTGAAATATTGAGCCCAACCCATCCTCTAATCCGTAGCATCCAATGCCTAATGGACATGGTTGCGTCTTTCCGGTGCATCTGAGCTACTGTAACCAGTCGAGAACAATCAACCCCAGGAAGGGCCCGCACATCCACAATGGTGGAAGACCTAGACTTAAAATTTTCTTAGAGAGATTTGATTTAGGTCTCTTTAAACTTGACTTGACATAGTCATAATAATTATGACTAACCTAGTGGCATGGATTAGCTCGAATTGTTAGCCACCTCAAATCAGAACTGGGTCGACACATATGGCCAGGTAAGTGAGACCGGTGGAAGGGATATGCCATTAACTCGACAAGAATGCATTCGAGTCGAGTAGCTCCCAATTAAAAACCAATCAGTCGCATCTGCCGAACTTACCTTAGACACCAAATTGTGAAACCAAAACTAATTGGGTTAGCCTACAATCCAGACTCTAAACTCTGAGCCAAATTAGGTCTTAACTTGATCGAGTCACATCTAAATGTGATTCGACCTTGACCCAGAGTTAATCCTATTAGGCTGGTCATTTATTAGCTTTCATGATCCCACCTAACCAACTCTTGATTCGGTTTGATCAACCGCTAGACCTAATTGAGCTACCCAAGCCCGAATCCAATCTTATGAAAATATCTTAGATCTGAAATTCTCAATTTTAGACCTAATATAATTTCATAAACTTAATACATTAATTAAGTTTGGGTTCATAAATAAAGCATGTATAATAAATCCTAGGGTTTCAGGATCTAGGGTTTTGCAGAAAAGTAAGTTTTGATTTCTGATTAAGGATGAACGCATGGCACCCCTACACGTCATATGAATGCCCCATTGAATGGGAGGAGAGGGCCTTTAAACTTTACTTCATTCTTATGACCGGACGGCCATGAGGAACACCTTAACCAGAAATATAAATTTAACTACAAAACTAGTTAGATCTAAATTAACATATCATATATACAATTTAAGATCTAACTAATACATGCTTTGCATACATCTCATGTATCAAAAAATAATCTAATTAACATGCTTTCAGATCTGATACATCACATGTAATATCTAAAAAATAAGATTTAAATTGAACTATTCAAAATTAAATCTATTCTAGATAAGTTACTAGATCAGTTCTACAACTAGTCTAGGCATGTAATAGATTAATTTTATGGAAAAATTAAAATTTTATTTTTTATTTTTTTATCTAATTATAACACTTATAATATCAAAAAAATAGAAAATAAATTAGATTTAATTCATATTTTAATCTTATTAAAATATAAAACTTAAGACTATTCATGGATTCAACTAATCCTAGTCTAGTCATGCATCTCATGCATGTTAGATCATCTTAGATTTAATTTTAAATATTTTAATTTTAGATCCTATCATATCTGATGTGACATCTAAAATTATTTAATATCAGATAAATTAAAATTAAAATTAGATCTAAATTAGATCTGAAATAGAGCCAATAACCTGGCTCTGATACCACTTGAAGGGAAAACCACCTTTTTCCTGTGTAGGATCTTCCAGATTTCATCAAATCTGGGGTGGAATAAATTTTAAATTTTTTATCCTATGCTATTTCAGATCTAATTTCTATTATATTTAATTTTATTATCTGATATTTTAATTTCAAAATTAAATCTAAAAGTATGAGAAACATAAACATACCTCAAGGGTAATCTAATTACCCTGTAGATGATCGCAGCACTGCCTGAGGTTCTGATGTAGCCATGCAAGCACCTGGCCTCTACCAGAATCTACTCAGGTAGGATTTGGAACATTTTTTTCTCACAATTCTATGCTCTAAAAATCAGACCAATATCTGATTTGAAAGTACTTCAGAACTCATTCTGAAGTTGGAGCAGCAGCTTGTCGAAGAAGTCCTGCAGCCTTCTGTTCCAGGCGTCACCACACCTTGCACCTATGCCAGATGAATGTCCAACTTCTTGGACATGAAGAGGGGAGAAAGGAGAGTAGGGAGGACATGGAGAAGGGGGGAGGGGGTAGCAGCCAATGGGTTTTTTGCATAAAACAAGTTCTACCCCGAAACCCTAGGTGCAACAGGGTTTATATAGACCCTATATGCTGCACAGTGCCACACCATTTGACCAATCAAAAAATTCCAATAAATTTTGAAAAAATTCTGATTGGTGGAGTGATGTCATCTAATCATATCAGATAAGAATCTCCATGCTCTCTCCTATGTTGGGACCAACAATGGATAGGCTCAAATAAGGTGGCGCCAAAGAGTCCAAGTTTATCAAGACTCTTTGGTTTTTATCCATTTGGGGTGCCCACTTAAATCCAATTGGGCTCATGCCATAATCTGATTATGGCACCTAATTTGGTTAGGTTTAGGCATGTGGACACTCCACAAAAATCCTCCAATAAGTCCTCTTCAGTTTAAGACCCATATGTCAACTTTTGACAGATGTCCTAAAATGAAGTTGGCAGGTGCTAGAAATTAGCAGGTGTTGTCTTAAATTCATCTCATGAATTAAGAAAATCCTTTTCTGAGCTGGACAAGCTTCATTTAAACTAAGAGAAACCTTCTCAAAGTTCTCTGGATGAGCCAGATCACATTTGGCTCAGTAGAGACAGAAAAGATTACACGAGGAGAAAGTTAGGCTCAATCGAGTGCTAGCATGATTTCCTTGAACCTAATTGGATCTTATCCAAATCAATTGGGCTAGCCAATTGATGACATCCAGACCCTAACCCTTATTTGTGTGACCAGTTAGGTTCAATTCTGTATGATAATGAGACATTCATGATCTCATCATCGACATCATCGAAACTCTTTTCGATGGATCAGAACTCTTCTGAATCAGACAATTAGAATGATCGATCATCAAAATCATTCTAATTACTCCCAAAATCTACCAGTGACATCTAGCAGTATATGGTGGCAACCCATCAGAATTGAAGATGAAACTCTCGGTGCAGCTACCTGTGTGATTGAGTTCCTCTATCATGAGTCCTGACTGAATTAGGCTTAAAGTGAACTCGTCAAACCCAACATCAGTCATATGAATCAATCGATCGATTCGAGTCTGATGTGAAACCCCAATGGAAAACTCTTTTCCATTATTTCACTCTGCCATGGCCATGGGCTTAGGGACTCGATCTTTCAATCACCATAGGACTACTCCTCTCATCTACCAAGGTTGATAGATCCCATCTTGATGCGATCTAGTTCCTACAAAGAATATGCTACAGCCAACATACACCTCAGGATTTCGGATGGCTAGAAGACTGAGTTATGGTGTAGTCAAACTATAACACACTCAAGGTAAACTGTCAATGCACCTCAGATCAAAGAACTAGACACACAACTGCAGCATCGAGCTAGTCATCGACGAGAAGGTAGATTTTCTTATGACTGCTTGAGGTGGTCACGCTCAGTACTCTCATTCTCAATGAATACCTGTACTCTTGCTTCGGTATCTCCACACTGTAGACTCAAGACTCATCTACCCTAAGGAAGCGATCATACACCAACCTTTCGGATCGATCACCATCCTCGTGATGATCCTATGGTCAGGAGCAGTTTATGAGTTAGTTATGTAAATTCATGCCTTAAATTTTCAACTCTTAAAAATATGAATTAACATTCTCACTAACTCAAAGGATGTATCACAAACACAATGTACACAATGTGATAGAAGAATAACCCTTTTATTCATTTATAGTCAAATTATAATTTTGCCCTTAGATTTGTACAGGAATATGTCAGTCGATCTGGCATCTAGGGCACACATCTAACAAAACCAGCACTCAAAGTGGGATGCCAAAGCCCTTATAGGCATGTGGATTTGGGATGCCCAATGGTGGGGTGCATGGGATGCCCAAGGGAGAAGAGAAAGGGAGGAGAAGAGAGGGCATGGGATCTTCTTAGGGGTGTGTGGGCTGCTGGTTTAGATGCCTAGGGATCTTAGGTAAGGTCCTTTTAAATAGCCACTAGAATTGAATCCTATTTAACCTCATAATACATGTCCTACTTGCATTAGGTTTTCTAATAACTTAAGTTATTCAACTTCCTTTAGAAATCCTTTTAGGTGCCAACTCTTGGAGCCTTTGCACCCACATAAACATATCTCAAAGTGCACCCAAGAGATGCCCCATAAAGGGTATACATGCCCTCTAAAGATGGGACATGCCCAACTTGATCCAATCAAGGTGGAGCTCCAACTAAACTATCAAGGAATATTAATTAAGGACTTGCACCATTAATTCAATTGATCCAAAACCTTAGACACCCAACAATTGAAGTTCAATGAATCTAATTTATTTAGATTATTAGTAAAAAAATAAGTTTAAATTATTTTATCAAATAAGAAATCCAAACATAAAGAAGAAATTGGATCCAACCATGTGCTAGCAAGGTTATCTTGAACCCAATCGGATTTTTCTAAATCTAATTGATACTTCATAAGTTCAATTATTTATTCCAGACCTAATCTCTTTGTTGTGTGACCTCATAAATTTAATTCTATCAGGTAGTGAGATATATAATGATCTCTATCAAAGTATCATTGAAACTCTTTTCAATGGGTCAGAATAATTTCACTCTAACTCATTAAAGATTGTCGATCCAGAACAATCCTAGTGAACTCTTACAATCTACCAGTGATACCTAGCAATATGTAGTGGCAATCTAGTAAAATCAAAATGAATCTCAAGGTGTAGTTAATGTGTGATTCAGTCTCTCTATCATGAGTCCCAACTGGATGGTAGATCATGGATAAATCGTCAAACCTCAATATCAGTCATATCATAGATTCATCAGCCAAGTCCAATTATGATTTCTATGAAAATACTTTTTCATCAATCATACTGCTGTGGCCACAGACTCTCAGATTTAGCTTTTCAAATCTCATAGGACTACTCCCCTCTATTAAGATTGATAGATCCCATCTTGATGCACATCCTACTCCTACAGTGGACGAACTATCGCCAACATCCACTACAAAGGCTCATTGAGATCCATATTAATGTGTCAGTCAAACTCCAGTAGCCTCACTATGAGTAGTTGTACCATCTCAGATCAAAGGATCATTCATACAACTACAGCATAGAGACAATCACTGATGATCGAATAGAAATCTAAGTAATTTCTCGTATGGTCACGCTCAGTACTAGTTGTTCTCTAACAACTATCCCACTCGTCATCCAGTATCTCTATACTATAGATCAGAGACTCATCTATCTCAAAGGAAGTGATTTGTGTGTCAGTCTATTTGAATCAATCACCATCCTCATGATGATGCTATGACCGAAAGTATCTAAGAATTAAATACATATCTCTAATTCTCAACTCTTTGAGAATATATATCGAAAGTTAATTTCATAGATGATTCAAGGACATATTGCACTTGAATAAAAAATAAACTTGCTCTTTTATTGATAAAATCAATATATTAAGTATAAAATTATATCCTAAATTTATTACAATGTGTCAGCTATATTGGCTTCTAGGACATACATCTAACATTCCTAATATGAGTAGGACTCATAATGAGGAGCTATTTGGTTTTAAATAGAATTCCAATCTTTTCTCTATTTAAAGGGCCCTTCTCTAAAGGTCTTAGCATCTAAATTCCAGCATGCTCCAAGCCTCCCCACACCTCCCTCTCTTCTCCCTCTTGGTTCCAATGGCCAAAGGTGTTGGGCGTCCCCATCTTCCAATGCCTAAGGAGCTTTGGCATCCCCCTCTTAGCTCCTAATCTCTAAATCCTAGTTGCTACAAAATAAAGGAAAGGAGAGTAAGAAAAGAAGAGAAGAAAAGTTCAAAAAAAAGATCAAAGAGTTGATCACGATCTAGACTTCGTTCAAATTCATAGGGTGATGATTCTTGGAGAAAAAAGATCAATATCATAAAAGATTGTTCCAGGCTGATCTCAAATGAATACTGAAGGAAAAATTCTCCGATCTAATCGGATCATCAGGATGCATCTAAAAAATTTTTCTATTGTAAAGATTATATAATAATTATGGGTTACCTTGTTCACAGTGGAATATAGTTCAAAATCTCTAGAAGAACTTGAATTCGATGCCTCGCGATGTTTGAACGTACAGATCCTTCACTTCACATTCATGTCAGGCTCTGTAGAGAAGAGAGATGATCTTCTTTGATGTGTTAATCCTTAGAAAG
The DNA here is from genome assembly GCF_000442705.2 of Elaeis guineensis. Lineage (NCBI taxonomy): Eukaryota > Viridiplantae > Streptophyta > Magnoliopsida > Arecales > Arecaceae > Elaeis > Elaeis guineensis. The sequence goes on from NC_026000.2 coordinate 102,590,365, forward strand.
AAAGTAAGGGATGGAATGAGTTCTCATCTCACGGTTGAAAGGAACCTTGGACAAGAACCCTCACACCAAAAGGAAAGATGCCTAAGGGGTCTCCACACCCAAAAGAAATTAACATAAACTGTTTGAAAATATATCCCAAAAGCCAATCGTCAAGCTGTTGACGGTTGAGCAACCTTGTATTGTAATTGATTTGTTAATAAATAAAATATATTTTTGATATTTTCATCATAAGTTTTCATCTTCTAATAAACTCCATTGTTGTGATGAAGTTCTTAGGACTATTTAGGTTCGATAAAGAGAGAATTTATCGATTGTCCTTAAAACTGTTCATGACCAAATGATAGGCTGTTAATAAGGACGACAGCTTCTATCGAGCATAGGTCGCTGTAGGCCATATGGGTTGGTTGTCCTCTTAACCAAAGAGTGTGGAGATACTGGTATGGCATACAGGTGAGATGTAAGGGTACATCATCATTGAACGTGACCAACTCCAGAGCATTCTACTGTCGAGAATATCTCTGATGGGATATAAGTATAAGTATCCCATAGATCTGAGATCGCCTCAGTGACTTACAAGCAACTCACTTTGCTTTGGTACTGGACTAACTAAATTTCTAATTCAGTAACGGAAGGCTTTTGGGCACAATCATGTACTTGCAAAGTCAGAGTGTGATCAAGATGGGATTGACCACTCCAAGAGTTGGAGAAGAATGAGTCGCTGTATTTCGATTTAGCAAAACCTTGGCCAGGGTAATCTATCAGTTGGATTTGATATTTTGAAATACAATGTGGACAACCTGATCAGAGTTGACAGTTGAACTCTGAGGTATCCTATGAGCATTTTGGTCAAGGGGATGAATTATATGAAAACTATATCCGCATGGATTTTAAGGATGTTGTTCTACACATTCGATCTATCCGACCGTCGGATACCGTTGCTAGATGGTCATTTCGATTGGTATAAAAATTTATTCCTATGCTACTGACTTAGGTTTGGACCTATGAGGTCACACACATAAGAGTTCATGATCTGATCAGATGGTTGATCAATGATTAAGAATCATTCTAGGGTTAAACGATCAATATGATTGACATTTAACCTAGTGCAAATGTTGCAGGAGAATCGATTAGCAATTTGATTACTAATTGGCCTAATTTGATTAAGCCAATGAGTTAAGATTAAGTCTAATTCAATATGATTTAATTTGATTTGATTTGGATTTGATTGGATCAAGTCCAATTGATTTATTGGATAAGCCAAGTGCAAGAAAAAACTAGTCCTAGTTCAATTAGGACTTGGGTCAACCTAATTTCTAATTCGATTAAAAAATTAAATCAGATTTAAATCTAATTTAATCTGATTAAATTAGATTTTTAATTAAGTTAAGACTTATTTTAATTAGGTTGATTTGGTTTTGGTCTGATTTGGTTTGAGAAACCAGATTGGAACAAGACATAGATTGAATCCTAGTAAGACTAGGATTCCACCTTGCGTCAATTTAGCCCCTACGCCCACTCTCTCTTATCCCACACCACTCTCTCTTATTTTGTGTGACAAAACTTCTCTTCTAGGTCTTCACACACATGCAAAACTTTTCTCTCTTTCTCTTTTACATGGAAAGTGGTTGTGAATCAACTCAAAGTAGGAATTAGTTTGGATTTCAAATTCTATGAGATAGAGTTTTAGGAAACCAAAACTCTTTCCTTATGGCACTGATTTTATCCAAATTTCTTTTAAGATTTTTGTGACTTTCATAGCACATAATATGCACCTTTTACTAGTGGTCTACACACAAAAAGAAAGAGGGGGTGCCCAAGAGTTGGGCGCCCCCTGTCTTGCCATGTTTGGATAATCCTTGACTAGGTATTTGACCTAGACAAGGACTCTATCATATCTCTCTATTTAAAATGAATTTTTTCATAAAATTTTTATAAAAAATAGAAAAAAGAGAGAACTTTAGGGCATGCAAAAATTAGGGAGAAAGAATGTTGGGGCATGGAGATACAATAGACACAAGACTAGGTGTCTAGGTGAGAGCAAAGAGAAGAAGAAGAGGGTCTTCTTCTTGGGTTGCTATGTTCACCTCTTCTCTTCCTCCATCTTGAGTTTTTTAAGAGTGTCTCAGATCTAAAACTCCTTCTCCTACTTCTCATCTTTGAAAGAGTCCTAATCAAGAAGATAGAGGCATCTGATCGACCATCGAAGAAAGATCAGTACAGTACTAGCATATTGTGCTGATTTTCTGGACCAAGACTTTTGATCGTGATTCGTGGGCTCGTGTGGATGACTCCTAGAGGTCAGATGCATGTGTGGCTCACAACATCATCCTCAAGTCTGGATCAAAAAAGTTAGAATGTCTAACTCGCAAGGTAATAGATCTGATCTATTATATTTTACATACATTAGATGTAGTATAGAAACATGTTGATATGATCAACATGTAGTTCTTGCTCTTTATATTTTTATTTTTGAATTAATACCATGTAATAATTATGTAATAGGATTTTAGATCTAAAATTTTTTTAATTTTATAAAATAAATTTTGATTTATTTTAGTCTTCCACTGTCTGATCTTGAAAAAGTTTCAAGATCTAACCAGAAGAGGATGGTGATCCCATCGAACTCGATGAGAATGATGAGGATCCGATCACCTATATGGATGCAATACAGAGATTTGATTTTGAAAAATAATTTGAAGCCATAAAATTTGCAATAGAGTCCATGAAGATCAACGATATATGGACATTGGTTGACCCACCTAAAGGGGTTAAACCCATTGGGTGTAAATGGGTCTTCAAAAGGAATAGGGGCGCAGATGGAAAGATGAAGACCTATAAAGCCCATCTAGTTGCCAAGGGGTATCATCAATGATATGGTATTGACTATGACAAGACGTTCTCTCCTATGGCAATGCTCAAATTCATTTGGATAATGCTTGCAATAGCTGCCCATCTGGATTATGAGATCTGGCAGATGGATGTAAAGATAGCTTTTCTGAATGGAGAGCTGACCGAAGAGGTGTATATGATACAACCTGAGGGGTTTACATCCATAGATGAGTCCAAGGTGTGCAAGCTTCAGAGATCCATTTATGAATTGAAGCAAGCTTCTCGGAGTTGGAACATGCATTTTGATAAGATGATCATAATGTATGACTTCGTTAAGAATGGAGAAGAGCCCTGTATCTATAAGTGGGCAAATCATCCAGTTATGGTATTCCTTGTTTTGTATGTTGGGAATAGTATCCCAAAGCCAATCGTCAGTCTGTTGACGGTTGTGCTCCCTTTTGTATTAGTACATGAATTATAAATAAATAAAAGTTATTTTGATATTTTTTCATCACAAATGTTTCATCTTCTAATGAACTCCTGTGTTGTGGTGAAGTCCTTAGGACTATTTAGACTCTACAAAGGAGGATTTGTCGCTTAGTCCTTAAACATGTTCGCGACCAAATGATGCGTTGTTACCATGGATGACAACGTTTATCGAGCATAGGTCGTTGTATGCCATATGGGTTGGTTGTCCTCATAACCAAAGAGTGTGGAGACACTGGTATGGCATACAGGTGAGATGTAATAGTACATCTGCACTGAACGTGACCAACTCCGGAGCTATTCTGCTGTCAAGATTTACTCCGATGGGATATGGGTATAAATGTCCCTCCGACCTGAGACCGCCACGGTGACTTGCAAGCAACTCACTGCACTTAGGCACTGGACTACCTGAATTTCTAATTCAGTGACGGAAGGTTGCTGGGTGTAGTCAAGTACTTGACTTGTCGGTGCGTGTGTCAAGATGGGATTGACCACTCCAGTTTAGGAGCTGTGTACAGTCGTGTTTCAATTTAGCAAAACCTTGGCCAGGGTAGTCCTAGTGAGGAGTCACAGGACTAATTGAGTTGAGCACGATTCGGATGATATCATCAGGGTTGATAGTTTAACCCTAAGTCGTCCTAAACACAGGGGTCAAAAGGGATGAATTATACGGTAACCATATTCACGTAGTTTCTAAATATTGCGATTGTGATTATTCGACTTATCCGATCGTCGGGTACCATTGCTAGATGGTCACTTCGATTAGTACAAAAATTGGTTCCTGTGCTACCGGCTTAGGTTCGAACCTGCGGGGTCACACACATTAGAGGTTCCTTTCTGATCTGATGGCTGATTATGAGTCTTATCTATCTGAGACTCTATGATTGAGAATTAGGATTCTCTAATCATGAGTTCCACATATTTTGGGTATCGGGGTCAAAATTTTGAGTTTCAAATTTTGAATTTGAAATTTGAACTCTTTGATCAGGGTTTCATATCGATGGTCTCTGATGCCTGATTGCCCATCGGATTTGGACTCAATATTTATGAGAGATTTAATTAGTAATTTAATCACTAATTAACTCAATTTGATTGAGTAGTTATTTTTGGATCAAGTCCAAATTGAATTGGATTCAGTTTGGATTGACCCGATTAGGTTAAATGTTGACCTAATCGCTAAGGTGGTTTAGTCCCTGATTTGATCAGGGGTTAGGTTTAGTTAATTCCTAATTTGATTAGGATTTTATTGAGCCTAATTAAGCCTAATTATTTTGGGTTTAATCTGGTCTAATTGTGCTTAACCTATTTTAAACTAGGTTGGCTCAATTTGAATCAAACCACCTTATTTTAAATTCCCTGCGACACCCAACTTCCTTCCACCCATTTGAATTCACGAGAAGAAACTTCTCATAAAATTTTTCTCACGCAAAATCCTTCCTCACGCCCTCATTTGTGCGCCATATGGATGGATAAAATAATTAGTTAGCCATTCAAATTCAAAGCATGTTTGAATTTGAATGGATAACTTATCACTTGCCCTTTCATCCTTATCTATTTTGTGCGCCACATTACTTACACGAGAAAAGGTTTCTCGTGAAACATTTTCCACGCACAAAGAGCCACGCCCCTTCTCTTCTCACGCCCAAAAGGATAGGGATAAGTTGGTTTTCGTTTGAATTCAAATTTGATTTGAATTCAAATGTGTAACCTCTTGTCTTTATCCTCTCACACAGATAAGACACGTTCGACGTTGTTTTAAAAAGAGGAGAAAGGTGGGACGTGCGTAGAAATTTTAAGAGAGAAACTTTGGGGCGTGAGGAAGGCTTCTGTGCAAGGTGAAGGTCCAAAACCTTTCGAGAGAAAAAGAAAGAAAGGAGAGAAACTTTGGGGCGTGAGGAAGGCTTCTGCGCAAGGTGAAGGTCCAAAACCTTCCGAGAGAAAAAGAAAGAAAAGAGAGAAAATTGGGCGCAGGGTTTTTGGTGTGTACCCTAGGGTTTCTACCTAGGGTTCGGGAAGTGAGATTGGTGTGCCACGAGTGTCGTGAGTCCACCAAATTTCAGAGAGAGATCCATCAGCCTCTCAAGCAACTGTGCAGACGATCCAGAGCATCCGAGAAGTCGGCACACATCGATCGAAGGAGTTCGATCAACATCTGCCATCAAAAGGGTGAAATCACGAACTAGCATTCGTGAGGAGCTGATCAGATGGGAGCTTCGTGTGGACGATCCACAGAGGTCAGATATTTATGTGGCTGCGACGTGACGATCAGAGCCCTCCGACAGTGATCAGATTGTGGTGATTGACTACCCGCAAAAGGTGATGTCTTCTGAACACAGTACTGTAAAACATTTACTGATTCAAATTTGAATTTCAAATTTAAATACATGCTGTTGTATCATATTTAGATCCTAGTGTAGGGTTAATTAGTATTAATTAATGAGATTAATTAATAATTTCGCTGTAAAATAGTAATTTTGAAAAAGTTTTAAAATTACCATTTTGCCCCTGCACTAAATTTTCGCTTCAAATGGTATCAGAGCCAGGTTCTAGAATATGATATACATATGCATGCATAGATTAAGGTGTAATCTATAAGTTTAAATTTAAAATTCAAAATTCAAAATTCAAAATTCAAAAAGATTTGAAATTTGAAATTTGAAATTTGTTAGAGGTTTCAAATTTGAAATTCAAAATTTAAAATTTAAAATTTGGTTGAAATCTCAAATTTGAAATTTGAAATTTGAAATTCGAAATTTGAAATTTAAAATTCAAATTCAAAATTTGAAATTTGAAATTTGGTTGAAATCTCAAATTTGAAATTTGAAATTCAAAATTTGAAATTTGAAATTCAAAATTCAAAATTTAAAATTCAAAGATTAGAAATTCGAAATTTGAAATTTGGTTGAAATCTCAAATTTAAAATTTAAAATTTAAAATTTGAAATTTGAAATTCAAAATTTAAATTTTGAAATTGGTATATTTAGATATACTTGATCCAAGTAGCAAGTAATCTAATTGGGTTGGTTGCCTGGCCGTCCGGTCAAAGGAGAAAAGTTGGGTTTAAAGGCCCTCTCTTCCCATTCGATGGGGTCTCCTATGGTGGTAGGGGTGCCGATGCAATTATATCCCATGCCGATGAAACAGCGAAAGGACTTAATTAAGAAATTTATCATGAATGTGTTAGATTAGATCTAAAAAAAAATTTATGATTTATTTTGAGTTATTTTCTGTTATGAAATGAGCAATAGAATTGCTGTTTATGAAATGTGCTGACTCGTTTGTGAAATGAGTTAACACATTTGGTGAACAGAAAATAAAATCTTTTAAATTTGAAAATTATTTTCAAAAATGCCAAACCCGGACCCATCAGCCCAAGTACTTAATTAAAAGAATTAAGTGTTGTCTAGTAGGTCTAGAATTATGAATTAAGACCTAAGACAATTGCATAAACTTGTGGGTCAATGGGTTAGATGAATTAGGTCCATAATTGGGTTAGACCTAAGGTTAGTTTAAAAAATGGACTAAATGGAGTAATTGGTCAAATCTAATCAAAAGTTGAATTAGATTAGGTCAAGGATACTCTAGACTCAACTTCAATAGTTGTAGTTGAATGGGTCCATGTCTTTAACTAGACCAAGATGGACTTAATTCATGGCTACGCGGTGGAGCCCTATTTACTATGTTGATCAAAATTAAAACTAATGAACCGGTTGGTGTCTAAGGTAAGTTCGGCAGTTTTGACCAGTGGTTCTTAAGCGGGAGCTACTCGCATTGATTTGATCATGGACGAGTTAATGGCAAATCCCCACCACTGATCTCACTTACCTGGCCAATCTGGTAAGTTAGATTTTGATTAGATCACTTGGTGATTAGAGCTCACCCATGTCATTAGGTAAATCAGTGTGACTGATTTAGGTGCTCCTAATGCCAGCTTTAATTAATTTTTTTTTAATCTGACTTGGTGAAGTCAGTGGGAGGATTGAAATTGGCTGGATGATTTCTTCTCTACTATTTTTTAATAAAATCCTCAAAATTATTAGGTCCTGTTGGTGCAAAAATCCGCTTGCGCCGGAGAAGCTGGAGTCGGGGAAGCCGCGGTCGCCGTCGGGACCTGCAAGGGAAGTCTAAACCGGAGGTGGGGTTGCTCCGGCAAGACCCTCCGACGCTCAAGTCAGTTCTCTGCCTCAACAAGAATGGAGTGCTCGAACGGAGAATTTAGCAAAGTTTTGAGATAAGGAAAATGAGCTTAAAGAATAACGTATCTGGGTCCCTCTTTTATAAGTGGAGGAGGCAACGGATTGATGGCGACATTTGTAACCGCCTGGTAGTGGGCCGTCCATGGTCAGGGGAATTGATTGCGAAAGATAGTGGGGTAGACCCGTGGCTATCATCATAGCCTGCCACGTAGGGCCTGTTGCAAGTAGTGGAGCGGCGTCCGTTGCCGCTAGTTGTCAGCGAGTAGTGGGATCGTGCAGCACCTGCTGCAGGGAATGGAGCAGCATCGTGGCCGTTGACACAGCCTGTCAGAGAGTAATGGGTCTGCCGCAAGGGGTGATGGAGCCGCACGGAATCCGCTACAGGAAGTGGAACAGGATCATGGTTGTTATTGTGATCTGCCAAGGGGCGCGGATCTGTTGATCGAGGCTCGGCAGTGGTCGGAGTTTGGCCTTTGTAGGAGTCTGGGAGGGGTCCTCCTTTCGATTGAGGTCATGGGTGGAGTCCGGCTCCAGCAGCTGATACTGAGGTCGGAGACTGAGGGTGGCACCCGGCTCCCGTAGGAGTCCGGGCGGAGCCGTCCTGCTGCCGATGGCAGAGCCCGGCTCCCGTAGGAGTCCGGGCGAAGCTGTCATGCTGTCGATGGTGGAGTCCGGCTCCCGTAGGAGTCCGGGCGGAGCTGTTCTGCCGTCGATGGCGGAGCCCGGCTCCCGTAAGAGTCCGGGCGAAGCTGTCATGCTGTCGACGACGGAGCCCGACTCCTGTAGGAGTCCGGGCGGAGCTGTTCTGCTGTCGATGGCGGAGCCCGGCTCCCGTAGGAGTCCGGGCGGAGCTGTTCTGCTGTCGATGGCAGAGCCCAGCTCCCGTAGGAGTCCGGGCGGAGCTGTTCTGCTGTCGACGGTGGAGCCCGGCTCCCATAGGAGTCCGGGCGAAGCTGTTCTGCTGTCGATGGCGGAGCCCGGCTCCTGTAGTAGTCTGGGCGAAGCTGTTCTGCTGTCGATGGCGGAGCCCGGCTCCCGTAGGAGTCCGGGCGAAGCTGTCATGCTGTCGATGGCGGAGCCCGACTCCCGTAGGAGTCCGGGCGGAGCTGTTCTGCTATCGACGGTGGAGCCCGGCTCCCGTAGGAGTCCGGGCGGAGCTGTTCTGCTGTCGATGGCAGAGCCTGGCTTTCGTAGGAGTCCGGGCGGAGCTGTTCTGCTGTTGATGGTGGAGCCCGGCTCCCGTAGGAGTCCGGGCGGAGCTGTTCTACTGTCGATGGCGGAGCCTGGCTCCCGTAGGAGTCCGGGCGAAGCTGTTCTGCTGTCAACGGTGGAGCCCGGCTCCCGTAGGAGTCCGGGCGGAGCTGTTCTGCTGTCGACGGTGGAGCCCGGCTCTTGTAGGAGTCCGGGCGGAGCTGTTCTGCTGTCGATTTTGGCTGTGGGTATTTTATACCCAACACCAGTCCCCCTACTTCGAGTTTGAATTTCAAGCGAAGGAAGTACACACAGAGAGAGATGCGCACAGCCAGAATCGCCCCTTCGAATTCTGCGCACTGCCGCCCCCAGATATTTTGACATTTAATGCGCGCATGTCAGAGTCTGCTTTTCGGTGAAGGCGATCTGAAGAGTCTTTTCAGAATCTCCGTTGAAACACGATCCCAAGCATCGTGCTGCGGGAATTTGTGAGCAGTCAACCCTCGATGGCGATGAAAGGGATAAGCGCGACACGTGGCACACACCAGCTGGCCGAGAATACACGCCGCCATAACTGCGCCAGGATCCGTCAGCTATTTAAACCCCTCAGTCCCTTCGTGGCTTCATCCTGGCGCTTTCTTTTCGTCTGAGAGTTTTGCTTTCTCTCCCCAGTCCTTGTCTCCTTCCCTCGCACCATGTCCTCTACTCGGGAGGCTGTTCTTGAGGGAATTTTTAGGGCTTGGAGGAAGGTGAGGAGGAGAACGGCAGCCGGTGAGAATCTCCGTCGTTCTAAAGGGAGCCCAAGGAAGAATTCCTTCAACAACAGAGGTTTAATAACGGGGGCTGTCGGTGAAGTTCTGCCCGCGAATTTTGGAGTGGCAAGGCGGGGTGATACCGGTCAAGAGGGCAGAGCAGTCGTCATAAGCCATGACGGGATCCTTGACGCCGTCGGGGTCGAGAGACCAGAGGTGGTCGGCGTCGACGGTGGGGCAGTAGAACTTGTTGCGGGGGCGGTGGAAGTAACGCATGCCGACCTTGCCGGAGCGTCTCGGGTGGCGGCCGTCGTGGTGCATTCGAAGATGAGGCACATCTCTGGTGTCGCAACCGCTCCTGAAGTGGCTACGGTTTTTCTTGAAACAGGTCTTCGCTACCGCCGTCGTTGCCCTCACCGCCTCCGGAGATCTATCCCACCCCTTTCCCGCTAAGGTTGGGACTTTGGGGAACAGAATGAGGCAAGATGGGGCGAGAGTTGTTACACGCACTGGAGAATGCAACTGAGAAGGATAGAGATGGAGTTCGTAGCTCGGAGCGGCCTCCGATTCGTCCTGCCCGAACCGCGCTCGCGAGACTTGCAATGACGTGTATCTTCTTTTTCATCTTCTTTTTTCCTGACCCACCGGGTCTTGTAACGTGTACTTCTGTTAAATGAAAAAGTGATTTTGGTACCTTGTTTGTATCTTGTGTTAAATAGTTGTCTGTCGAACTTCATCATTTTCCTTTCCTTCTCTTTGTCTGTGTTACGTCGTCCCAAGGTCGTCGGCGCCCTCTTCAGTTCATGTGGGGTCATCATTCGCCGAGCTCCTTTTCGGCTTTTATGCCGTTCGGAGATACCCACTTGTCAGGTTTGCTTGGATTTCTCTCCACTGGAGTCGGGGCTAAGTTCGGCTCCCTTGATAATCCGAACGGAGAAGCCCTCCTGAAGTTGGAGTAGCTCGGCTCCCGTAAGAGTCAGGGCAAAGTTTTTCTGCAATCGAAATCATAAGCAAAGTCTGGCTTCCGTAGAAGTCCGGGTGGAGTTGTCCTGTAGCTGATGTTGGCGATGGAGCCCGGCTCCCGTAGGAGTCCGGGTGAAGTCTTTTTTGTTGTTGGAACCCGGCTCCCGTAGGAGTCCGGGTGAAGTCTTCTTTGGCGTAGAAATCCAGCTCCCGTGGGAGTCCGGATGAAGTCTTCTTTGGCGGCGGAACCCGGCTCCCGTAGGAGTCCGGATGAAGTCTTCGTTGGGGCAGAACCCGGTCCCGTAGGAGTCCGGATGAAGTCTTCGTTGGCGGCGAAACCCGGCTCTCGTAGGAGTCCGAATGAAGTCTTCTTTGGCGTAGAAACCCGGCTCCAGTGGGAGTCCGGATGAAGTCTTCTTTGGCGGCGGAACCCAGCTCCCGTAGGAGTCCGGATGAAGTCTTCGTTGGCGCGGAACCCGGCTCCCGTAGGAGTCCGGATGAAGTCTTCTTTGGCGTAGAAACCCGGCTCCCGTAGGAGTCCGGGCCTTCCACTTTGCTCATGTCAGGATGAGGTTCTCCTTCTGTTCCTGACAGGGCTGTGGGGGCACATTAGGGCGTTGCCAGGCCTCTCCCCCCATCCGATCTAAAAGAACCGGGCCTTCGACTTTGCTCAAGTTAGGGCGAGGTTCTCCTCCTATCCCTAATAGGGCTGTGGGGGCACATTAGGGCGTTGCAAGGCCTCTCCCCCCATCCGGTCTAAAAGAACCGGGCCTTCGACTTTGCTCAAGTTAGGGCGAGGTTCTCCTCCTGTCCCTAACAGGACTGTGGGGGCACATTAGGGCATTGCAAGGCCTCTCCCCCCATCCGGTCTAAGAGAACCAGGCCTTCGACTTTGCTCAAGTTAGGGCGAGGTTCTCCTCCTGTCCCTAACAGGACTGTGGGGGCACATTAGGACGTTGCAAGGCCTCTCCCCCCATCCGGTCTAAAAGAACCGGGCCTTCGACTTTGCTCAAGTTAGGGCGAGGTTCTCCTCCTGTCCCTAACAGGGCTGTGGGGGCACATTAGGGCATTGCAAGGCCTCTCCCCCCATCCGGTCTAAAATAACCGGGCCTTCGACTTTTATAAGGTTGCCCTCTCATTTTTGATACAGTCTGCTTGAATTGTCCTAAGACAAATAGGCATGCATTTTTTGATTAGGACGAAATTACTGGTAGTACATCCGTAAGTTTTCTGAGCTCCAAGGTCGCGGAAGGTCGGCTCCTCCGAGCTCCTTAAGATAATAAGTTCCAGGCCGGACTACTTCTTCGACCTCATAAGGCCCCTCCCAGTTTGGGGCAAGCTTCCCCTGGCCCTGTGGTTGTGAGACAGCAGCTCGTCGGAGCACTAGGTCCCCTGCTTTAAATGCCTTGTTCTTGACTTGGGCGTTGTAATATCGGACAACTTTCTGTCTGTAGGCCGCCATTCGAACCTGAGCAACCTCCCGCCTTTCTTCCAGTAGGTCGAGGTTGGCTCTGAGACTTTGCGCATTTTGGGGTTCGTCGAATGCCACGACTCGTGCTGACGGGAGTTTAAGCTCGATCGGGATGACGACTTCCGTACCAAAGGCTAAAGCAAAGGGAGTCTCCCCTGTGGGCAACCTCTGGGTGGTTCGATATGCCCATAGCACATGATAAAGTTCGTCCGCCCAAGTTCCTTTTGCTTTTTCGAGCCTGGTCTTAATCCCCTGCAAAAGGGTTCTGTTCGTTACCTCAGCTTCGCCGTTCGCCTGAGGATGGGCCACCGATGTGAAGTTGTGGGAGATGTTTAGATCTTCGCAGAATTCAGCAAATCTGGTTCCTGCGAATTGCCGTCCATTATCAGTGATTAGGGTTCTAGGCAAACCGAACCTGCATACGATTGATTTCCAGATGAAATCCTGCACTTTCGCCTCTGTGATTTTTGCTAGTGGCTCGGCCTCGACCCATTTGGTGAAGTAGTCGATTGCTACAAGGAAGAATTTCCTTTGACCAGACGCCATGGGAAAGGGGCCAAGAATATCCATCCCCCATTGTGCAAAAGGCCATGGGGCACTCAAGAGTGTGAGCTCAGTAGCAGGTTGTCTCTGGACGTTGGCGTATCTCTGGCATCGATTACACTTTTTGACATATTCGATTGAATCACGATGCATTGTTGGCCAGTAGTACCCTTGGCGGAGTAGCTTGTGGATAGAGATCTGGCATCCAAATGGCTTCCGCAAGCTCCCTCATGTACTTCCCATAAAGCGTAGTCAGCTTCTGAGGGTCGGAGGCATCTCAAGAGAGGCAAGGAGTACGATCTTTTGTACAATCTGTCCTCATAAAGGATGTACCGGGAGGCTTGATTTCGAAGTTTTCGGGCCTCTTTCGCGTCTTGGGGGAGAATCCCATCTCTAAGATAGGTTATCAGTGGGTCGACCCAGCTGGGCTCGTGGTCGATCTCCATTACGAGTCGCGGTTCTTCCGTACTCGGATGTTTTAAAACTTCAAAGAGGACGCCTTCGGGCAATTCGGTCGGAGCCGATGTCGCCAGCTTGGAGAGAAGATCGGCTCTGGTATTCTCCGACCTTGGAATTTGCCTGATGTCGAAATTGCCGAAGGTGGGGGTGAACTCCTTCACCTTCTCAAGATATTTGGCCATACTGTCCTCCCGCACTTCAAAGCTCCCGCTGACCTGCCCCACCACAAGCTGGGAATCGCTGTGCACCCGGAGTTGACCTATTCCAAGCTCCCTGGCGATCCTTAATCCTGCGATCAGAGCTTCATATTCTGCTCCATTGTTTGTTGCGGGGAATTCAAAATGCAGAGCGTACTCCACGACGACTCCCTCCGGGCTGGTCAAGATCAGGCCCGCGCCCGCGCCTGCCATGTTGGAAGATCCGTCCACATGGAGGGTCCAAAAGCTATCGGAGGAACTGGCTTCTTCGTCGGGGGAGTTCGGTTGAGTCTTCAGGCTGTCAATTTTGCTTTGCTCAGGTTCGACCTCCTCGGGGATGGTGCATTCTACTATGAAATCCGCCAATATTTGGGCCTTTATTGCCGGTCTAGGTTTGTAGTTGATGTCGAATTCTGTGAGCTCGATTGCCCATTTCGCCATTCTCCCAGAGGTGTCAGCTCGGTGTAAAACTGCCTTGATCGGTTGGTCGGTGAGTAACGTCACCGTGTGCCCTTGAAAGTAAGGCCGGAGTCTCCGAGCTGCAATTAACAAGGCGTAGGTCAGTTTTTCTAATTTAGTATACCTGGTCTCGGCGTCCCTCAACATGCGACTAATGTAGTAGACCGGTCGCTGGACTTTCATTTCCTCTTTAACAAGGACAGCTGCAAGGGCTGTGGGAGAGACTGCCAGGTACAAAAATAGTTCCTCCTTAGACTCGGGCTTCGCCAGCAGTGGGGGTGAGCTAAGGTAGCTCTTTAATTCTTCGAATGCCTGTTGGCATTCAGAGGTCCAACAGAAGTTCTTCGGTTGCTTGAGGGTTTGAAAGAAGGGCAAACATCGTTCGGCCGACCTCGCGACAAAGCGATTAAGAGCCGCAACTCTTCCTGTGAGGCACTGAACCTCCTTGATCGACCTTGGGGCAGTCATATTTTGGATGGTGCGAATTTTCTCCGGATTGGCCTCGATCCCGCGCCCCGATACCATGAAGCCCAGGAACTTTCTTGAGGTTACCCCAAAGGCGCATTTGGTCGGGTTCAGCTTCATTCTATACTTTCGAAGAGCGCCAAAGGTTTCCTCGAGGTCGGCGACATGATTTTCGGAAGACCTGCTTTTCACGAGCATATCGTCCACATAAACCTCCATGTTTCGGCCGATCTGCTCCTTGAAGATTTTGTTCACCAGTCGTTGATAGGTTGCGCCCGCGTTCTTGAGGCCGAACGGCATAACCCTGTAGCAATAAAGGCCGCGATTAGTGATAAAAGCTATCTTTTCTTCATCTTCTGATGCCATTCTAATCTGGTTATAGCCGGAGAATGCATCCATAAAAGTGAGAAGCTCATGGCCCGAGGTAGCATCCACCAGTTGGTCGATCCTGGGAAGGGGGTAGCTGTCTTTTGGGCAAGCCTTATTCAGCTTTTTGAAGTCGATGCACATCCTCCACTTGCCGTTTGCTTTCTTGACCAAGACAACATTGGAGATCCACTCAGGATAATTGACCTCCTTGATAAATCCGGCCTTGAGAAGTTTATCTACTTCCTCGGCTATTGCCCTCTGCCTCTCCGGGGCATGACTTCGGATTTTTTCTTTTGTCGGCCGATGTTTAGGGTCGACCGCCAGATGATGTTCCATGACCTCTGTGTCAATCCCCGGCATATCCGTCGGGACCCATGCGAAAACGTCCACATTCCTTCGGAGGAAATCCACGAGATGCATCCGCACCCCCTCCTCCAGGTTGGAGCCAATTAACACCACATGCTCCGCATTCCCATCATTCAAAGGAATTGGTATTAGATCCTCGATCGGACCGCCCCTCTCTTCAGTGAGGTCATCGCGCGCATCCAATCCGTCGACCGGACAGAGGTCCGCTTGATCGCTCCTTTGCAGTGCGATGTTGTAGCAGTGCCTGGCCAGCGCTTGGTCTCCCCGGACTTCTTCGATCCCCTTGTCGGTGGGGAACTTCAATTTCAAATGGTAGGTCGAAACAACGGCTCTGAGGGCATTGAGGCCGGGTCGGCCAAGAATTGGATTGTAGGCAGATGGCGCCTTTACCACCAGGAAATTCACCAGGGCTCTGGACTGCTTTGGATGCTGACCCGCGGTCACAGTTAGAGCTATCATTCCTTCCGTTGGAACGGCATCACCAGTAAACCCTATCAAGGGGGAGCAAATCGGCCTTAAATGACCGCCAAGAGTGGCCATTCTCGAAAAGGCACTGTAGAATAAGATGTCGGCCGAACTTTCGTTGTCGACGAGAATACGACGGACGTCATAATTTACTATGTTCAAGGAAACTACGACCGCGTCGTTATGAGGGAATTGGACTCCCTGGGCATCTTCTTCAGTGAAGGCTATGGGTTCTTCAACTTTTTTCCGCTTGAGGGGCGCAGCTGATGTGCTGATTGCCTCCTGTCGGGATTCCCCCGAGATGACATTGACGGAATCCGGTGGGGACTGGTCGCCTGGCCACCCTTTGTCGGCGACCAGAGCCGGAGGTAGTCGTGCAGAAACCTCACGAGAGGGCATCGGACGGGGAAAAGAGGATTGGGTGCCGGAAAAGATGGCCGGAAGTGGGTCCGTTGAGCGCTCCTTCAAGAACAAGGGTGCTGCGAAGACACACACCCTTCCTCTAGCGCCAATCCTGTTGGTGCAAAAATCCGCTTGCGCTGGAGAAGCTGGAGTCGGGGAAGCCGCGGTCGCCGCCGAGACCTGCAAGGGAAGTCTAAACCGGAGGTGGGGTTGCTCCGACAAGACCCTCCGACGCTCAAGTCAGTTCTCTGCCTCAACAAGAATGGAGTGCTCGAACGGAGAATTTAGCAGAGTTTAGAGATAAGGAAAATGAGCTTAAAGAATAACGTATCTGGGTCCCTCTTTTATAAGCGGAGGAGGCAACGGATTGATGGCGACGTTTGTAACCGCCTGGTAGTGGGCCGCCCATGGTCAGGGGAATTGATTGTGAAAGATAGTGGGGTAGACCCGTGGCTATCGTCATAGCCTGCCACGTAGGGCCTGTTGCAAGTAGTGGAGCGGCATCCGTTGCTGCTAGTTGTCAGTGAGTAGTGGGATCGTGCAGCACCTGCCGCAGGGAATGGAGCAGCATCGTGGCCGTTGACACAGCCTGTCAGAGAGTAATGGGTCCGCCGCAAGGGGTGATGGAGCCGCACAGAATCCGCTACAGGAAGTGGAACAGGATCATGGTTGTTATTGTGATCTGCCAAGGGCCGCGGATCTGTTGATCGAGGCTCGGCAGTGGTCGGAGTTTGGCCTTTGTAGGAGTCCGGGAGGGGTCCTCCTTTCGGTTGAGGTCGTGGGTGGAGTCTGGCTCCAGCAGCTGATACTGAGGTCGGAGACTGAGGGTGGCACCCGACTCCCGTAGGAGTCCGGGCGGAGCCGTCCTGCTACTGATGGCGGAGCCCGGCTCCCGTAGGAGTCCGGGCGAAGCTGTCATGCTGTCGATGGCGGAGCCCGGCTCCCATAGGAGTCCGGGCGGAGCTATTCTGCCGTCGATGGTGGAGCCCGGCTCCCGTAGGAGTCCGGGCGAAGCTGTCATGCTGTCGACGGTGGAGCCCGGCTCCCGTAGGAGTCCGGGCGGAGCTGTTCTGTTGTCGATGGTGGAGCCCGGCTCCGTAGGAGTCCGGGCGGAGCTGTTCTGCTGTCGATGGTGGAGCCCGGCTCCCGTAGGAGTCCGGGCGAAGCTGTTCTGCTGTCGATGGTGGAGCCCAGCTCCCGTAGGAGTCCGGGCGAAGCTGTTCTGCTGTCGATGGCGGAGCCCGGCTCCCGTAGTAGTCCGGGCGAAGCTGTCATGCTGTCGATGGCGGAGCCTGGCTCCCGTAGGAGTCCGGGCAGAGCTGTTCTGCTGTCGATGGTGGAGCCCGGCTCCCGTAGGAGTCCGGGTGAAGCTGTTCTGCTGTCGACGGTGGAGCCCGACTCCATAGGAGTCGGGCTGAGCTGTTCTGCTGTCGATGGCGGAGCCCGGCTCCCGTAGGAGTCCGGGCAGAGCTGTTCTGCTGTCGATGGCGGAGCCCGACTCCCGTAGGAGTCGGGCGGAGCTGTTCTGCTGTCGATGGTGGAGCCCGGCTCCCGTAGGAGTCCGGGCGAAGCTGTTCTGCTGTTGACGGTGGAGCCCGGCTCCCGTAGGAGTCCGGGCGGAGCTGTTCTGCTGTCGACGGTGGAGCTCGGCTCCCGTAGGAGTCCGGGCGGAGCTGTTCTGCTGTCGATTTTGGCTGTGGATATTTTATACCCAACAGGTCCCTAAAATGATTAAGTTATAATGATAACTAAGTCATAGCCTCCCATTAAGTGAGTGATAATGAGTCCATTAGTTCAATGATCATTGGAGGCCCAAAGGCCTGGTGCTCATTGGCTAATGGAATTATTATTCATAATATGATAATTTGATTGAGTCTTTCTGATGGTGGTTAGGTTGGCCGGCCAAAGTCGGGCCTGATCATTTATTGGTCCGATTCACTAAATTAAGTCATGTTAATGGTTGGACCTAACCAGATCTTTTCAGTGGAGGCCAAAGCCTACTGATTAGGTTCTGGGGCAAAATCAATTACTAGAAGTTGTTTAGAGAAACAACTGGTTAAGAACCTACCCATAGATGCACATGGGTTGACCAACCAAAGTTGGGCTCGTGTATAGTCTGTGTGGATTCTAGTACCCATTAAGAAATTAAAGTAATTCCTCGAATTGAAGGATGAGGCTACCAGTTCGTAAAAATATTGGGAAAAACTTTAGACTAAAATCCAAGTCTTTAGTATTAATTTATATACTAATAGATGTCTCGTTTTTCTTTAAGCAGCTATGGCCACTACCCTATCGCTCCGGTCATTATTAGATAATGACAAGCTCATGGGACCCAATTTCGATAGCTGGTATCGAAAATTGAAAATCGTCCTTGAGCATGAGCGGATCCTTTATGTAGTAACGGATCCAGCACCTGAGGAGCCAGCTTCGAACGCTAGTAAGGCGATCCGAGACACTTACTTGAAGTGGCTCAATGACCGCACCACCGTTCGATGTATTATGCTGGCAGCAATGAATGACGAGTTCAGCCGAAGGTTTGAGAATGCCCAGCCACAGGAGGTGCTTCAAATGTTGAACGACTCCTTTGGCACGCCTGACGACGTTGAAAGGCACAAAACTAGTTGTGCCATTTTCAATGCTTGAATGAGGGATGGGGCCTCAGTCACTGATCATGTACTGTACATGATCGAGATGATTGAGCGCCTAAGCAAATTGGGCTTTCCTCTGCACGAGCAGCTCGGTAAGGATGCGATCCTTAATTCCTTGCCCAAGTCCTTCCTCCCATTCCTTACTCATTTTCGAATGACAAAATCTGCAGTAAACTACTACGGATTGTTGGGGTTGCTGCAGAACTTTGAGAAGGATCACCAACTCCATAAGGAGTCGGTGAATGTAGTGGGAGGGTCTTCTTCTCGTCGTCAACCCTTTGGGAAGGGGAAGAAGAACAAGAAGAAGAAAAATAAGAAGGTGCAATCTCATGCTGGGACAGTAGCACGGGGTCAGACCAAGAAGCGCAAGCACAACCAGAGCCAGGTGGAGTGCTTCTTTTGCAAGAAGCACGGGCATTGGAAGAGGAACTATCCTCAATACATTGCCTCCTTGGACCCGAACAGGCCAAAGAAGAAGCAAGGTAATTATATGATAACTCCTTGTAACTTTTTGATTTGTGATACTACTGCCTAGGTATTGGATACCGGAAGCCCTTATCATATTTGTAATTCGATGCAGGGTCTGTAGGTCAGTAGGAGATTTGATGAAGGTGAGAGGTTCCTGAATGTTGGAGATGGAAGCAAAGTTTCAGTTCTAGCTTTAGGAATCATGAGTCTTGTAATCAATTCTCGTAATGTAATTCTGAGTGAATGTCACTATTGTCCAAGTTTTTTATTAAATATTATTTCTGTAGGCCTTTTGGCCATGTACGGTTATGATTTTTTAATAAAAAGAAATATTTGCAATATCATTTTGAATGGTGTTACAATATTTGTTGGATAATTAAATAATAGAATTTACTTACTATCACAGCCTGTTAATGTGGTTCAAAAATTCGATAAATGCTCTAGAATAGATAATGTGTCAGAAGTCTACCTTTGGCACTGTAGGCTAGGTCATATCAATAAGAACAGGATAAACAGGTTGGCTCAAGAAGGAATTCTTGAAGTTAGTGATTGTGAATCACTTCCAACCTGTGAGTCCTATCTTCTTGGGAAGAATACCAAGTCACTTTTTATTGGAAAAGGTGAGCGAGCCAGTGAACTCTTAGGTCTGGTACATTCTGATGTATGTGGACCCATGAGCTCAAGTGCAAGAGGTGGATTTTTCTACTTCATAACCTTCACAGATGACCTATCTAGGTATGGGTATGTCTATTTAATGAAGCATAAGTCGGAATCATTTGAAATGTTCAAACTATTCCGAAATGAGGTAGAAAAACAAACTGGGAAGTGTATTAAAACTTATCGATCTGATCGAGGAGGTGAATACCTTTCCAATGAGTTTCTGACGTATCTAGGGGAGAATGGGATTCTCTCTCAGTGGACTCCTCCTGGAACACCACAGCATAATGGTGTGTCTGAAAGGAGGAATCAACCCTGTTAGACATGGTTCGATCCATGATGGGGTTTGCTAGTCTGCCGATCTCCCTCTGGGGATATGCGCTTGAATCGGTTTGTTACCTTTTAAATAGAGTTTCGAGTAAGTCTGTAGCCAAAAAGCCATATGAGATATGGATAGGACGTAAGCCAGTACTCTCGCACTTTAGGGTTTGGGGGTGTCCGGCTTATGTTAAACGTTTAATTACAGACAAGCTTGGACCTAGGTCTGACAAGTGTAATTTTATAGGATACCCAAAAGAGACCAAAGGGTATTATTTCTACCTTGCTGATGAGCAAAAGGTGTTTGTCAGCCTTAAGGCAATCTTTTTAGAAAAGGAGTTCCTTAGTGAAGGAACTATTGCCTCTAAAGTCGAACTTGACGAAGTTCGACAGGTGGAAAAACCGACGCATATTACTGAACCTGAACTGGATTTGATTAGATCAGATCTGGAGCCCATTGATTATGCACCCTTAAGGCAGTCTGGTAGAGTACCACATCAACCGGACAGATACTATGGTTTCTTGGTCCGGGATGGTGATCTTGTCGAACTTGATGAAAACGATGAGGATCCGATCACCTACATGGATGCAATGCAGAGATCTGACTCTGAGAAATGGCTAGAGGTCATAAAATCCGAAATGGAGTCTATGAAGGTCAACGATGTGTGGACATTGGTTGACCCACCCGAAGGAGTAAAATCCATAGGGTGTAAGTGGGTCTTCAAAAGGAAGAGGGGCGCAGACGGAAAGGTGGAGACCTATAAAGCCCATTTGGTTGCTAAGGGATATCGTCAACGTTATGGTATAGACTATGACGAGACATTTTCTCCTGTGGCAATGCTCAAATCCATTCGGATTATGCTTGCGATAGCTGCCCATCTGGACTATGAAATCTGGCAGATGGATGTGAAGACAGCTTTCCTAAATGGAGAGCTGGACGAAGAGGTGTATATGATACAACCCGAAGGGTTCACATCCACAGATGAGTCTAAGGTGTGCAAGCTACAGAGGTCCATTTATGGACTTAAGCAGGCATCTCGGAGTTGGAACATACGTTTTGATAGGATGATCAAAACGTATGGCTTCGTTAAGAATGGAGAAGAGCCCTGCATTTATAAGTGGGCTAATGGTCCAGTAGTAGTATTTCTTGTATTGTATGTGGATGACATTCTCTTAATCGGGAATGATGTCCCTGCATTACAGGGAATAAAGATTTGGCTATCGTCACAGTTCTCCATGAAGGATCTGGGAGAAGCTTCCTACATCTTAGGGATGAGGATCTATAGGGATAGATCCAAAAAGTTGCTTGGCTTATCCCAGTCCACGTACATTGATACTATGCTGAAAAGGTTCAGCATGAAAAATTCCAAGAAAGGCTATCTACCGATAGGCCATGGAATTTCTCTCTCGAAGAGAGATTGTCCGACAACACCTCAAGAGAGAGAGCGTATGGGTAGGATTTCATATGCTTCGGCAGTGGGATCTATCATGTACGCCATGACATGTACATGACCAGATGTGGCATACTCACTAGGGGTAGTGAGTAGATACCAATCTGATCCAGGAGAGAATCACTGGAAGGTTGTTAAAACCATCCTGAAGTATTTAAGAAATACTAAGGACCAGTGGCTTATATATGGTGAATCGGACTTGAGACTTATAGGGTTTACAGACTCTAGTTTCCAGTCTGATCGTGATGATAGCAAGAGTGTGTCAGGATTTATTTTTACCCTTAATGGTGGGGCTGTCTGCTGGAAGAGTTCCAAGCAGCACACTGTGGCTGATTCAGTATGCGAGGCGGAGTATATTGCTGCATCAGATGCTGCCAAAGAAGCGGTGTGGCTGAGGAAATTCATCATCGAGCTCGGAGTAGCATCCTCCCTTGTTGGTCCAGTTCTGCTTTACTGCGACAGCTCTGGAGCCATTGCTTAGGCGAAGAAACCAAAGGCACACCAGCGGACGAAGCATATTTTGCGCCGCTACCATCTTATCTGGGAGATGGTAGATCGAGGTAACGTCGACCTTCAGAAGATCGACGGGAAAGAGAACCTGACCGACCCATTTACTAAAGCCATTGCGGTGAAGGAGTTCAACGACTACAAGTCTAAGATGGGTATTAGATACTGCACCGATAGGCTTTAGGCCAAGTGGGAGATTATTGGGAATAGTGTCCCAAAGCCAATCGTCAGCCTGTTGACGGTTGTGCTCCCTTTTGTATTAGTACATGAATTATAAATAAATAAAAGTTATTTTGGTATCTTTTCATCACAAATGTTTCATCTTCTAATGAACTCCTATGTTGTGGTGAAGTCCTTAGGACTATTTAGACTCTACAAAGGAGGATTTGTCGCTTAGTCCTTAAACATGTTCGCGACCAAATGATACGTTGTTACCAAGGACACAATGTTTATCGAGCATAGGTCGTTGTGTGCCATATGGGTTGGTTGTCCTCATAACCAAAGAGTGTGGAGACACTGGTATGGCATACAGGTGAGATGTAATGGTATATCTGCACTGAACATGACCAACTCCGGAGCTATTTCTGCTGTCAAGATTTGCTCCGATGGGATATGGGTATAAATGTCCCTCCGACCTGAGACCGCCACGGTGACTTGCAAGCAACTCACTGCACTTAGGCACTGGACTACCTGAATTTCTAATTCAGTGATGGAAGGTTGCTGGGTGTAGTCAAGTACTTGACTTGTCGGTGCGTGTGTCAAGATGGGATTGACCACTCCAATTTAGGAGCTGTGTACAGTCATATTTTAATTTAGCAAAACCTTGGCCAGGGTAGTCCTAGTGAGGAGTCACAGGACTAATTGAGTTGAGCACGATTCGGATGATATCATCAGGGTTGACAGTTTAACCCTGAGTCGTCCTAAACACAGGGGTCAAAAGGGATGAATTATACGGTAACCATATTCACGTAGGTTCTGAATATTGCGATTGCGATTATTCGACCTATCCAGTCGTCGGGTACCATTGCTAGATGGTCACTTCGATTAGTACAGAAATTGGTTCCTGTGCTACCGGCTTAGGTTCGAACCTGTGGGGTCACACACATTAGAGGTTCCTTTCTGATCTGATGGCTGATTATGAGTCTTATCTATCTGGAACTCTATGATTGAGAATTAGGATTCTCTAATCATGAGTTCCACACATTTTGGGTACCGGGGTCAAAATTTTGAATTTCAAATTTTGAATTTGAAATTTGAACTCTTTGATCAGGGTTTCATATCGATGGTCTCTGATGCCTGATTGCCCATCGGATTTGGACTCAATATTTATGAGAGGTTTAATTAGTGATTTAATCACTAATTAACTCAATTTGATTGAGTAATTATTTTTGGATCAAGTCCAAATTGAATTGGATTCAGTTTGGATTGACCCGATTAGGTTAAATGTTGACCTAATCGCTAAGGTGGTTTAGTCCCTGATTTGATCAGGGGTTAGGTTTAGTTAATTCCTGATTTGATTAGGATTTTATTGAGCCTAATTAAGCCTAATTATGTTGGGTTTAATCTGGTCTAATTGTGCTTAACTTATTTTAAACTAGGTTGGCTCAATTTGAATCAAACCACCTTATTTTAAATTCCCTGCGACACCCAACTTCCTTGCACCCATTTGAATTCACGAGAAGAAACTTCTCGTGAAATTTTTCTCATGCAAAACCCTTCCTGACGCCCTCATTTGTGCGCCATATGGATGGATAAAATAATTAGTTAGCCATTCAAATTCAAAGCATGTTTGAATTTGAATGGATAACTTATCACTTGCCCTTTCATCCTTATCCATTTTGTGCGCCACATTACTTACACGAGAAAAAATTTCTCGTGAAATATTTTCCATGCACAAAGAGCCACGCCCCTTCTCTTCTCACGCCCAAAAGGATAGGGATAAGTTGGTTTTCGTTTGAATTCAAATGTGTAACCTCTTGTCTTTATCCTCTCACGCGGATAAGACACGTTCGACGTTGTTTTAAAAAGAGGAGAAAGGTGGGACGTGCGTAGAAATTTTAGGAGAGAAACTTTGGGGCGTGAGGAAGGCTTCTGCGCAAGGTGAAGGTCCAAAACCTTTCGAGAGAAAAAGAAAGAAAGGAGAGAAACTTTGGGGCGTGAGGAAGGCTTCTGCGCAAGGTGAAGGTCCAAAACCTTCCGAGAGAAAAAGAAAGAAAAGAGAGAAAATTAGGCGCAGGGTTTTTGGTGTGTACCCTAGGGTTTCTACCTAGGGTTCGGGAAGTGAGATTGGTGTGCCACGAGTGTCGTGAGTCCACCAAATTTCAGAGAGAGATCCATCAGTTTCTCAAACAACTGTGCAGACGATCCGGAGCATCCGAGAAGTCGGCACACATCGATCGAAGGAGTTCGATCAACATCTGCCATCAAAAGGGTGAAATCACGAACTAGCATTCGTGAGGAGCTGATCAGACGGGAGCTTCGTGTGGACGATCCGCAGAGGCCAGATATTTATGTGGCTGCGACGTGACGATCAGAGCCCTCCGATAGTGATCAGATTGCGGTGATCGACTACCCGCAAAAGGTGATGTGTTCTGAACACACTACTGTAAAATGTTTACTGATTCAAATTTGAATTTCAAATTTAAATGCATGCTGTTGTATCATATTTAGATCTTAGTGTAGGGTTAATTAGTATTAATTAATGAGATTAATTAATAATTCTACTGTAAAATAGTAATTTTGAAAAAGTTTTAAAATTACCATTTTGCCCCTGCACTAAATTTTCGCTTCAGATCATAATGTATGACTTCGTTAAGAATGGAGAAGAGCCCTGTATCTATAAGTGGGCAAATCATCCAGTTATAATATTTCTTGTCTTGTATGTGGATGACATTCTCTTAATCAGAAATGACATCCCGTACTACAAAGAATAAAAGTTTAGTTGTCATCGCAGTTCTCCATAAAGGACTTGGGTGAAGCATCCTACATCCTAGGGATGAAGATCTATAGGGATAGATCTAAAAGGATACTTGGGTTATCCCAGTCCATGTATATAGACACTGTGCTGAAGAGGTTCAACATGGAGAATTTCAAGAAGGGCTATCTACTGATAGGTGATGAAATTTTTCTCTCTAAGAAGGATTGTCTGATAACTCCTAAAGAGAGAGAGCGTATGAGTAGAGTCCCATATGCTTCGATCGTGAGATCTATCATGTATGTCATGATATGTACAAGGCCAGATGTAGCATACTTAATAGGGGTAGTGAGTAGATACCAATCTGATCCTAGAAAAAATCACTGGAAAGTGGTTAAAGCTATCTTTAAGTATTTGAGAAATACTAAGGACCAATGGTTGGTTTATGGCGAGTTAGATCTGAAACTTGTGGGGTTCACAAACTCTAGCTTTCAATCTGACCATGATGATAGCAGAAGCATATCGGGTTATATCTTTACTATGAATGGTGGAGCCATCTACTGGAAGAGTTTCAAGCAGCATACTATGACAGACTCTATTTGTGAGGCGGACTACATCGCAGCATTAGATACCGTGAAAGAAGCTGTGTGGTTGAGAAAATTCATCACCGAGCTCGGAGTAGCACCCTCCCTCGATAGTCCGATCCTGCTCTACTATGACAGCACTGGTGCCATAGCTCAGGCGAAAGAACCCAAAGCACACCAATGGATGAAGCACATTTTGCACCGCTTCCACCTGGTCCAGGAGATCGTGGATCGAGATGATGTCGACCTTCAGAAGATCGATGGAAAGGAGAACCTGACCGACCCCTTCATTAAAGCCCTGGCAATAATGGAGTTTGACAACCACAAGTCAAAGATGGGTATTAGATATTATGCCGAGTGGCTTTAGGACAAGTGGAAGTTGTTGAGAAATATGTCCCAAAAGCCAATCGTCAAGCTGTTGAAGGTTGAGCAACTTTGTATTATAATTGATTTGTTAATAAATAAAATATATTTTTAGCATTTTTATCACAAGTTTTCATCTTCTAATGAACTTCGTTGTTGTGATAAAGTCCTTACGACTATTTAGGTTAGATAAAGAGAGGATTTATCGATTAGTCTTTAAAACTGTTCACGACCAAATGATAGGCTGTTAATAAGGACGACAGCTTCTATCGAGCATAGGTCACTGTAGGCCATATGGGTTGGTTGTCCTCTTAATCAAGGAGTATGGAGATACTAGTAAGGTATACAGGTGAGATATAAGGGTACATCATCATTGAACGTGACCAACTCCAAAGCATTCTATTGTCGAGAATATCTCTGATGGGATATAGGTATAAGTGTCCCTTAAACCTGAGATCATCTCAATGACTTGCAAGCAACTCACTGTGCTTTGGTACTAGACTAACTAAATTTTTAATTCAATGATGGAAGGCTTCTAGACACAGTCAAGTACTTACGAAGTCAGAGTGTGATCGAGATGGGATTGACCACTCCAAGAGTTGGAGAAGAATGAGTCGTTGTATTTCAATTTAGCAAAATCTTGGCCAGGGTAATCCATCAGATGGATTTGATTTTTTGAAATACAATATGGACAACCTGATCAGAGTTAACAGTGGAACTTTGAGGTGTTTTATGAGTATTTTGGTCAAGGGGATGAATTATATGGAAACTATATCCGCATGGGTTCTAAGGATGTTATTCTACACATTCGACCTATCCGACTGTTGGGTACCATTGCTAGATGGTCACTTCGATTGATACAAAAATTTATTTCTGTGCTACCAGCTTAGGTTCAGACCTATAAGATCACACACATTAGAGTTCACAATCCGATTGGATGGTTGATCAATGATTAAGAATCATTCTAGGGTTAAACGATCAATATGATTAACTTTTAACCTAGTGCAAGAGTTGCAAGAGGATCGATTAGCAATTCAATTGCTAATTGGTCTAATTTGATTAGGCCAATGGATTGAGATTAAGTCTAATTGAATATGATTTAATTAGATTTAGTTTGGGCTTGATTGGATCAAGTCCAATTGATTTATTTGATAAGCCAAGTGCAAGAAAAAATTAGTCCTAGTTCAATTAGGATTTGGATCGATCTAATTTCTAATTTGATTAAAAAATTAAATCTAATTTAGATCTAATTTAATCTGATTAAATTAGATTTTTAATTAAGTTAAGACCTATTTTAATTGGATTGATTTGATTTTGGTTTGATTTGGTTTGAGAAACCAGATTGGAACAAGACATAGATTGAATCCTAGTAAGACTAGGATTCCACCTTGCGCCAATTTAGCCCCCACGCCCACTCTCTCTTATCCCACACCCACTCTCTCTTATTTTGTGTGACAAAGCATCTCTCCCAGGTCTTCCCACATACCCAAAACTTTCCTCTCTATCTCTCTTACATGGAAAGTGGTTGTGGATCAAGTCAAAGTAGGAATTAGTTTGGATTCAAATTCTATGAGATAGAGTTTTAAGAAACCAAAACTCTTTCCTTATGGCACTGATTTTATCCAAATTTTTTATGAAATTTTTATGACTTTTATGACACATAATATATGCCCTTTTCTAGTGGTCCACACACAAAAAGAAAGAGGGGGCACCCAAGAGTTGCGCGCCCCTTATCTTGTCATGTTTGGATAATCCTTGACTAGATATTTGACCTAGATAAGAACTCTATCATATCTCTCCATTTAAAAAGAATTTCTTTATAAAATTTTTAAGAAGAATAGAAAAATAGAGAAATTTGGGGAGTCCAAAAATCAGTAATAAAGAAGGTTGGGGCATGGATATATAATAGACACAAGACTAGGTGTCTAGGTGAGAGCAAAGGGAAGAAGAAGAGGGTCTTCTTCTTGGGTTGCTGTGTTCATCTCTTTTCTTCCTCCATCTTGAGTTTTCTAAGAGTGTCTTAGATCTAAAACTCCTTCTCCTACTTCTCATCTTTGGAAGAGCCCTAATCAGGAAGAAGGAGGCATCTGATCGACCATCGAAGAAGGATCAGTGCAGTACTAGCATACTGTGCTGATTTTCTGGACCAAGACTTCTGATCGTGATTCGTGGGCTCGTGTAAACGACTCCTAGAGGTCGGACGCATGTGCAACTCACAACATCATTCTCAAATCCAGATCAATAAAGTTAGAACATCTAACCTGCAAGGTAATAGATCTGATCTATTATATTTTACATACATTAGATGTAGTATAGAAACATGTTGATATGATCAACATGTAGTTCTTGCTCTTTATATTTTAATTTATAATTTAATATCATAAAATAATCATGTAATAAGATCTTAGATCTAGAGATTTTTTAATTTTATAACATAAATTTTGATTTATTTTAATCTTTCACTGTCTGATCTTGAAAAGTTTCAAGATTTAAATACATGTCTCTAATTATCAACTCTTTGAGAATATGTATCGAAAGTTAATTTCTTGGATGATTCAAGGATACATTATTTTTGAATGAAAAATAAACTTGCTTTTTTATTGATGAAATTAATATATTAAGTATAAAATTATGTCTTAAATTTATTACAATGTGTCAGCTATATTGACTTCTAGGACATACATCTAACATTCCTAATATGAGTAGGACTCACATTGAGGAGCTGTTTGGTTTTAAATAGAATTCTAATCTTTTCTCTATTTAAAGGGCCCTTCTCTAAAGGTCTTAGCATTTAAATTCCAGCAAGCTCCAAGCCTCCAAAAGCCTCCCCACACCTCCCTCTCTTCTCCCTCTTGGTTCTAATGCCCAAAGGTGTTGGGCGTCCCCATCTTCCAATGCCTTAGGAGCTTGGGCATCCCCCTCTTAGCTCCTAATCTCTAAATCCTGATTGCTGCAAAATCGAGGAAAGGAGAGTAAGAAAAGAAGAGAAGAAAAAGATAAAAAAAAGATCAAAGAGTTGATCATGATCTAGACTTCGTTTAGATTCATAGGGTGATCATTCTTGGAGAAAAGAGATCAATACCATAAAGGGCTGTTCCAGGCTGATCTCAAATGGATACTGAAGGAAAAATTTTTCGATCTGATTTAATCATCAAGATGCATCTAAAAAATTTTTCTATTCTAAAGATTATATAATAATTATGGGTTACCTTGTTCACAGTGGAATAGAGATCAAAATCTCCAAAAGAACTTGAATTTGATGCCTCGTGATGTTTGAATGTACAGATCCTTTACTTCGCATGCACGTCAGGCTCTGTAGAGAGGAGAGATGATCTTCTTTGATGTGTTAATCTTTAGAAAGAAAGTAAGGGATTGAATGAGTTCTCATCTCACGGCTGAAAGGAATCTTGGACAAGAACCCTCACACCAAGAGGAAAGATGCCTAAGGGCTCTCCACACCCAAAACAAATTAACATCCACTCCTCATTTTTCCTCATAGTGGTCTCTTATGTTTTATCACACAAAACTTGAATCCACCAATCGGTAGTTTATGTCCACTCCTTAAATAGATTGATTCCCCATGTGTGATCAAGTCCTAACCAATTTAAGACATGTAATTCAATCCAAATTGAATTAGTTACAACCTTATCCATTAAGGAAATCGAAAGAGAAAAGGAGAGTGCTACTCTTGGCATGAACTATATTCACACATGCACAAAAGGATGGAATAAACCAGCACCCTTCCTCCTTATGGTCAGCTCCCATGAGAGAGAGTTACAAGTACTTGGGACTCTATGGATCTAATCTAATTTTGGGACCAAACTGAATCTAATTCGAACCTGATTCGAACTAGATTTGAACCAAACTTGAAGAGACTGTCAATTCTAATCTAATTAAGATTTTGGTCCAAGTCTAACTTAAATTTTTAATTTAATTAAATCTTAATTAAATCAAATCTAATCTAAAATTAATTAGGACATAAATTCAATCTCTCATGAATCTCTTGGATCATTGATCAAATCATTATCATCTTCGGAATTAAACCCATACCTCATGTCTAGTGCTAGCTAAACATAGACAACTCTTTAATCTCGTATGACCTCTATCTTAACTCTTAATTAAGCTAATCTATTTATTTAATCAAGTCATATACTTTCAAATTGAATACATAGACTTAGATTAATTCTTTCCTATTTTGTCTAACTTTTGTGTGTGACTCCATAGGTTTGAACACTAAGCCGATAGCACAGGAACTACTTCTTGTACTAATTGAAGTTACCATCTAGCAATAATTTCAGACGTCCAGATAGATCGAATATTTACAAGATAATACTCAAGAACCTAGGAATATGATTACCGCATAATTTATCTCTTTGATTCTGAATGCTTAGAATGACTTAGGTTTTAACTGTCAACCCTGAATTAGTCATCTATATTGTATTTCAATTTTTTTCAAATTCTATGACATATCATATGGATTGCCCCAATCGAGGTCTTACTCAATTAAAATATAGTGCTGCATCAACTCTTGAAATGCAGAGGAGTTAATCCCATCTTGATTCACACATCGACTATCATAAGTACTTGGCTATGCCCAAAAATCTTTCATCACTGAATTGGATATTTAGGTATTCTGGCATCTAGGCACAGTGAGTTACTTGTAAGTTACCATAGTAATCTCAGGTCTGAAGGACACTTATGCCCATATTCTTCACATGCTACTCTTAACAGCAGAGTGCTCCATAGGTAAATCACTTGTTCACTGATGATGTACTCCTACATCTCATCTTATGCCACACCAGTGTCTCCATATTTTTTGGTTAAGAGGACAACAAACCTATATGGCACACAACGATCTATAGTCGATAAACATCACCAACCTTTAATAACATATCATTTGGTCACGAACATATTTAAGAACTATTCAATAAATCCTCCTTTATCGATTGTCATATAGTTCTAAGAACTTCATCACAATATTAGGGTTCAATCAAGGAAGATGTAACCTTATGATGAATATACCAAATAACTTTTATTGTTTCATAATTTATATACAAAATACAAAGAGCACAATCATCCAAACGATTTGCTTTAGGATATATTTTCTAACAACTCTCATTTGGACTAAAGCTAATCGGTACAGTATCTAGTATTATCTTCCATTTGTGTTCATCAAACTTTTTGATTCTGAGGACTTTAGTAAATGGGTTGGCTAGATTCTTCTTTTCGTCGACCTTCTGAAGATTGATGTCATCTCGATTTACGATCTTTCATACAAAGTGATAGCGATGCAGAATATGCTTGGTTCTGTAGTGAGACTACTATTCATTAGTCTGAGCTATAGCTCCAGTGCTGTCAATATAGCATGACTAAACCATCTTGAAGGGTGTCACTCTAAGCTCACTGATGAACTACTGCAACCAGACAGCTTCCTATGCGGCATTGTATGCCTCAATTTACTTTACCTCGCAAACTGAATTGACTACAATAGACTGCATGAAACTTTTTCAACACATCACTCCTCCATTTAGGGTAAGTCATAATCCGACATAATTTTTTACTATCATCTCAATCCGACTGAAAACTAAAATCACCATATCCCATAAGTTTTGAATCAGATTCTCCATAAATTGAGCCATTGGTCCTCAATATTTTTCAAATACTTAAGGATTATCTCTACTGTTAGATGTGTGCCCTAATAGGATTTCAATAAATCCTAACTCAATTAGAACTTCACAAGTCCAATTGATAAATTCAAGATTAAATTTCTTAATATGTGACCTCATAGATTTTATTCTATCTGGTAGTGCGATATATTATGATCTCCATCACAATATCATCGAAACTCCATTTGATCGGTTGGAACAATTCTAACTCTACCCTTCGAGGGTCATCGATTATCAAGACGATGCCTGATGAGTCCTACAATCTACTAGTGACACCTAACAGTATACAGTGGCAATCCAGTAGAATGAAAGTGTAAACTCCTAGGTACAGTTATCGTATGATTCAGTCCTTCTATCATGAGTCCTGACTTGACAGAGGTCATAAAAAAATTATCTAACTCCATTGTCAGTCATATATAAGATTGGCTCGACTCGAGTTCATTTATGAATTTTGTAAAATTTTTTTTTCAGTATTCACGCTTGTTTTGCCCAAAGACTTATTGAACTCAGTCTCGCAAATCACATAGGACTTCTTCATTTCTATCAAAGTCGATAGATTTCATCTAGATGCATCCTACTCCAAACAGTGAACTTGAACTTACTGTAGCCAACATACACAGCAAGGACCCGAATGTCAGGGACCAAAAAAATAT
Source organism: Elaeis guineensis (assembly GCF_000442705.2). Classification (NCBI taxonomy): domain Eukaryota; kingdom Viridiplantae; phylum Streptophyta; class Magnoliopsida; order Arecales; family Arecaceae; genus Elaeis; species Elaeis guineensis. The sequence goes on from NC_026000.2 coordinate 102,622,207, forward strand.
GCAGTCAAACTCAGTAGCCTCACTACGAATAGCTAATGACACTGTAGGTCAAAGGACCACTCATACTACTGCAGCATCGAGATAACCACTGAAGAGTGAGTAGATATCTAAGTAGTTTCTTATGATGGTCACGTCTAGTACAAGTTGTTCTCTAACTACCACCACACCTTCATCCCAGTGTTCCTACATGTAGACCCAAGACTCATCTACCCACAAGGGAGGTGAATCGTATATCGATCTCGAATGGATTGATCACTATCCTTCATGATAATTTTTTGATCGAAAGTATTTAGAAACAAATCATTAATAATGTATATCTCAAATTCTCAATACTTTAAGAATATACAAAATTATCTTTGTTAATTTTTTAGATAAATCATGGACACAAAAATATGATTGGAATAAAAAACTCTTTATTAATAATAAGAATATTAGAAGTACAAGATTAAGTCCTGGAATTACAAAATGTGTCAACCAATAATTGACTTTTAGGGCACATATCTAATAAACTCCCACTTGACCTAAAGCCAATTGGCCATATACCTAAGACCCATCTTCTCAAGGTGAGCTTCGATCTTCTACTGGCTGAGAGGCATGTTTAGTGGGTCCATCATGTTATGTGCAGAGTTGACTCTCTACACTTCAACGAACTTCTTCTCGAGGTATTTGCATATGATGTGAAACCACCGCACTATATGCTTGAACTTCTGATGAGACTTGGACTCCTTAGCAAGGGCTATGGCACCATTGCTGTCACAGTGTAGTGCAATAGCATCTGATGGCATCACACACAGCTCTGTAATGAACTTCTTAAACCAAAAGGCTTCCTTAGCAGCTTCAGAGATGGTGATGTATTCAGCTTCCATGATCGAATATGCAATGATCAGTTGTTTAGAACTCTTCTGACTATCCACACAATCATTACACAAGAAGATACACCCTGATGTAGACTTTCTATCATCGACATCAGTCATGAAGTCTGAATCGATGTATCTCTCAACTTTCAGCTCCGATCCTCCATCAAAGACCAATAACAAATTCTTAGTCCTTCTCAAGTACTTAAGGATATTTTTTATAGCAATCTAATATTCTTCATCTGGATTTGCCTGATATCTACTCGTTACACTCACGGTAAAGGCTATATTAGGTCATATACAAAACATGACATACATGAGGTTTTCTATTGTCGAAGCACAAGGGATCTTGCTTATGCACTAGATCTCCTCAGGTGTGTCAGGATACATCTTCTTGGAGAGATGAATACCATGTCTAAGGGGTTAAGACTCCTCTTGAAATTTTTCATACTGAACCTCTTCAGCACTTCCTCTATGTACATTTGCTGTGAGAGTTCTATCATTCTCTTAGATCTATCCCTATAGACTTTTATACCAAGAATGTAGGAAGCCTCTCCTAGGTCTTTCATGATGAATTCTTTTGACAACCATACTTTGACCGATGTCAGCATGAAAATATCATTCTCAATTAGGAGGATATCATCCACATGCAATTCAAAAAATGTAACAGTACTCCCACTAACCTTTTTGTGCATACACGACTCTTCCTCATTTTTGATGAAATCAAATATTTTGATTACATCATTAAAGCGAGTGTTCCAACTCCGAGATGCTTGTTTGAGTCTATATATGGACCTTTACAACTTGCAGACATTATGATCACTACATTGGATGTGAAATACAAAGGCTACTCCATATAGATATCCTCCTTAAGATATTTATTTAGGAAGATAATTTTCACATCCATCTGCCATATTTCATAATCATGAAAAGCTGCAATTGCAAGCAGAGTACGGATGGATTTCAGCATGGCCATGGGTGAAAAAATTTTATGATAGTCAATGCCTTCGCATTGACTATAACCATTCGCAACTAGCCTTCACTTATAGGTTTTTACCTTACCATCCGATCAATTTTTTTTTTATAAATCTATTTACATCTAGTAGGTACAATACCTTCAGATGGATCTACTAATGACCAAACCTAGTTGGAATGCATGGAGTCAATTTCTGATTTTATTGCTTTCATCTATTTTTTGGAGTCAATATCTAACATTACCTCATCATATATTTTGGGATCATTCCTAATGTTCCTATCTCCCACAAGGAATGCATCCTCTTGATTCTCTGTAAGAATACCTAAGTATCTTTCAAGAGGATGGGAGACCCTACTTGATCTAAGAGGTGGAGGAGGTACCACATCTACTGGCTCACTATTGAGTTCAGATTCTTGGACTCTATGCTCTTCTGAGACTTTCTCTTCGAGCTCAATCTTCCTTCTACTGCCTCCATCTTGGATAAATTTATTTTTCAAGAAGATGGCATGATAGCTCACAATCGTATCATGATCTTTAGGAAGATAGAAGTAGTATTCCATGGTTTTCTTAGGATACCTTATAAAGCGAGCCCTAAAGAACCTAGCCTCTAACTTGTCTGTCTGCTGTCGCTTGACATGGGCCGAACATCTTCAAATTTTGAGGTACCTAAGAGTTGACTTCTTACTATGCCATAACTTATATAGAGTGGTAGGAACAGATTTAAGAGAATTCGATTCAAAAGATGAATCGTAGAAAGTAATGCATGTCCCTAGAGAAGGATAGGAAGATCTATGAAGCTCATCATAGATCGGACCATATCTAATAGGGTTCGATCTTTCCTTTCAAATACCCCATTAAGTTGAGGCATCTCTGGAGGTGTCTACTGTGAGACTATGCCATTATTCTTGAGATAGTTCCAAAATTTTCTACAAAGGTATTCTCCTCTTTGATCTGATCGAACAACCTTTATAGATTTTTCGATCTATTTTTCTACTTCATGTCTGAATTCTATGAACTTTTCAAAAGCTTCAAACTTACAATACATCAAATATATAAATTCATACCATGAATAATCATCGATAAATATTATGAAATAGATATAGCCACCTCTGGCTTGTACATCGAATGGCCCACACACGTTAGTATGTGCCAGGGCTAATATCTCAGTGGTCCTTTCTCCTTATCCCATAAAGGGCAGCTTGATCATTTTTTCTTGAAGACAGGACTCACAAACTAGATAAGACTCGAAAGTCAATAGTCCAAAAAGATCATCTTTTTCTAGTTTGTTGAGTCTATTCTCTCCTATATGGTCTAGCCTAAGGTACCATAGATATTTTTGGCTAATCCTATCTCTAAGTCTCTTAGACCCTATAGCATTCACAGTTTGCTTATTAATATCAACACTCACATCCATATACAAATGGTAAAGACCATCAATCAAGAAAGCATGTGTAATAATTTTGTTTCCAAAATAAATTGAACAAATATCTTTATTGAAATAAAAGTTATAGTTATCCTATACCAGCACAAATATGAAAATTAAATTCCTATTGGCTATAGGTATATAATAACAATCTTTCAAAATTAAACTAATTTCTAATGATAATCACAGAGGATAGGTCTCGACGGCCACAGCGACAATCCTTACTCCATTACCGGCTCAGAGAGTGATCTCACCTTTCCTCAGCCCTCTTACTTCTTCAAGACTCTGCATAGAATTGCACAAATGAGCACTTGAACTAGAATCTGGAACCAAACTAGAAGAAGAGGAAATCATTAAATTAGTTTTCATAACGAACAAATCAGATATACCTTCAGATGGCCCATCCTTTTTTTTGTGCTTAATAGTCATCAGGTAGGTCAGACAGTTCTTTCTCCAGTAGCCTTCAACATTGCAATGAAAATACTTTTCTTTATTGTCGACCTTCTTCGAAACCTGTTTCTTAGGTTTGGCCTCATTCTTATGCTTCTTCGTAGGTTTTTTCTTCTTCTTAAAGAAGACTTTCTGTTAGAAAAAGTCCACTCCACAGTCAGAACTGTACCCTTTGAACTTTTCAAGGTGCCCTTAGCTGTTACCAGCATATTTCATAATTTGGACAAAGTGCTATCAATTTTATTTATTGATAGTTCATAATAAACTGTCTATATGAATTAGAAAAAGATTGGAGGATCAATCGACATGTAATTCTTTGTCCATATTTATCTTGAGCTTCTAAAGCTCCTCGATGTCCTTGATCATTATCAAACAATGATCATTGGTGGACTGTCTATCATGCATTTTTACTCTGACTAGTCTCTGAGAGACTTCAAAGTGAGCTGTGCGACTCTGCTCATCGTATAAATCTTGCAAGTGAGTCAGTATCTCTTTGACAGTCCTCATATCTTCATGCTATTACTGAAGATCATTGGATATGGAAGCTAAAATATAACATTTCACCTTGTGTTGTCCTCATCCATCTACTTTTCAAGTATGACTTGTTGATCAGGAGATGGATGAGCTGGTAACATAGATGCATCTTGGTCAAGGACATGGATAAGTTTCTCAGAACTGAGAATAATTCTTAAATTTTGGAGCCAGCCTTTGTAGTTTATACTGATCAACCTATTGGTATCGAGGATCCGAGCTAATGGGTTGACACTCGACATAATTATATATAGAGAGAATAATTTTTAGTTAGATATTTATACTTATAAAATATTTATTTTAAAAATTTCTAAACAAACAAGGTTCTTACTATTTTCTTGAATCTCCCACACTCCTTGGGTGGAGAAATGAAAATCTATATTCGATTAATTTCAAATGGATACTGCGATCCCATTAATCTATACACACCTTATCTAACAGTTATTGATAAGCACAGATCAATGAGTAGACAACACCTTGTCCATTGCTTCACTAAGCAAGATGCAGTGGGCTTGGTCTCTAAGTTCTGTGGCCTTACCTAACAGTATTAGCATATTTCTTGGTTAAGTCAGACCCATCATTCACCAGCAGATGCAAAGCCGTCATTGGGACCCTCACTTAATAGTTATTGGGCCCAACCCTATCTCTATCCTGGGACATCAAATGTCAATAAAGTGGTTGTACTTTTCTGATGCAATCGAATCACTGTAACTAGCTGAGAATGATCAACACCAGAAAGGCACCCGCATCTTTACAATGATGGAAAACCTCAAGATTTAATATTTAGTGAGGAGATTTAGTTTTAAGTCTCTTCTAAATTAGCAGATATGACATCCGACTGATCAAGTTTAGATCAGCACATCCGCATATCTAACCAGCCTAGTCGGTATAGGTGAACTCAAGTCAATAAGCAATCTAGTGCGAAACTAAATCTCCTAAAATGGCCAGAAAAGTTAAGATGAGTGGGAATCCCCCCATTGCTTTCTTTAGATATGAATGAATTGGCCAGGTTAGATAATAGAACCAATTAAATAACCACCATCTTGATATTTGTCTTAGGTATCAAATTGATCAATTAGAATCGATCAGGTTAAGCTATTGAAATGGATCCTAACCATTGAGCCAAATTAGGTCTTGAGTCAAACAACTCACATCAAAATATGAATCGATATACCAACTACAACTAAACTCGATTTTGAGCCCCTTTGACCTAATCCTAATCATCCATGATTAGGTTCAATCAATTGCTCAAAATCGACAAAGGATTTTAATCTGATCTAATCAATTGACCCTAATTGTAGTTTGATCACTTTTTCAGTTAGAAAAAATAAGGATAACCTTATTTACCTTTGTCAAAAGGGTAACAAAGAAAACACTGCAACATGGTTTGGGAGCTTGCTAGTTGGCAACTTTTCTACATTCGAGGAATTGGCCAACAAGTTCATGAGCCAATACTCTTACTAGACCTAATTTGTTCAACCTATATTCAAATACAAAAATATAATTTTTAAATTCTAAAAATATTTTTTAGATTATATTTCAATGCATGCATTAGTGGCTTATGATCTTGAAATAGTTTCACATCTAAATCTAATATCATATATCACATATATATAGTTTCAGATCTTAACTATAAACATATATCACATATACATTAAATTTTAGATCTAAAATAAAAATTACATATATCAAATACATATAAAATTAGATCTAAAATAATGATTAAAATATTTTAAAAATATCTTTTCAAAAATTGGCTCGCATCAAACTAAGATAATCTTTTCAATATAAGGGATAAACCCTATACTAGGACAATCTTATACCAGTCCGATGCAAACATTTAATCATTCTAATTTCAGATCTAAATTTAAAATAAAATATATCATAAATATCAATTTTTAAATCTAAAAGATTGATTTAGTTATTTTTAAAATAGTTCTCAAAATCGATCAATCTTATGCTAAGACAATTTTTTCAATATAAGAAATAAACTCTATACCAGGATAATCTAATATCAGCACAAGAAAAATTTTAAATCGATAAAACTTTTAGATCTAAGACTAATAATCAAATTATATGTATCTTCAAAATCAGTAGCTCTGATACCACTGTTAGAAAATTAGGAATGTTAGGATTTGACACCTTAAGATTCAACCTACATTGAGCCCACAGCAAGATTCACGGTAAAAAATGGAGTCCAACGAGATCAAGATCATCCGAAACGGAGCTCGGATGGAGGAGATACGAGCTTTTGAAGTCAGCATGAGATTCGAGGCAGTGGAGGACCACCGGCGACCGGCAGCGGGCGGTAGCGGTGCGGCCGCAGGTGGCGGCGCGCGGGATGCGCTACCCAGGCCTGCACGGGACGCGTGACCCACATGGGCAGGCGGCCCAGGTGGTCGGGCGGCCCAAGCGGGCGCGCGGCCCAGGCGCGCGCAGGCCCGCACGTGGGAGCGGGCCGGCCCAGGCCCAGCGGCCTGCTGGCCCTTTGCCCCGGTCCACCGTGGACCGGGCAGTCCACGACTGGGCCTGTGGACCGCACGGGCATTTCCCATGCATTCCGTGTGGTCCACGGTACTATTCCATGGATCTGCCACGATCGGAGGGTGTGGGTTGATCTATTTTTTGATCCGACGGTTCAGAACCTGATTTGGGTTGATTAAGGACTCTTAAACCTAATCTAATTAGGTTTTAACCCTTTAAAAGGGCCTGTGGACGAACAGTAAAGGGGTGGTTCGGGTTTTCTCGCCGTACAGAGCCATACGAACCCGAGAGGAGTGAGAGAGGCGGAAGCGCTGAGAGACAAGGAGCAGGAGGCTTCTAGACAGCGGTCGCCAGGCACTTCAGGGGTTCAGGGGGTCTTCCAAGAGAGAGAGAGCTTTTGTGAGGGAAACATCTAGTGAGAGAGAATTGGGTGTACAAGGGTTGAGGGTGAGGTCTCCTCTTGTAAAATTTCTTTTTCATAGTAAAGTTTGCATGCCCCATGGAGGCGAGCCCTTTTGTGGCTGATCCACGTATTTTGATTGTTTTTCTTTTTGTTTTATTTCTTCTTTCTTCCTGTTGCATCACGTGGTACTGAAAGGATCTTGGGAGGTGGTGTCCTGGCCAGACATCCACCCAACAAGTGGTATCAGAGCAAGGCGGTACAAGGATGCAGATTGCAGTGGTAGTGAGCAAGACTGAAGATGGAGAAGATAGGAACAATCAAAATGGAGATCAACAAGTTTGATAGTAAGAGCAATTTCTCCTTATGGCAAACAAGGGTGAAGGACGTGCTCATCCAACAGGGGTTGATCGATGCTCTTTTGTGCGATGAGAAGCCGACCACCATGGAGGTGCAGGATTGGAAACGGCTACAGATGCAGGTGGTGAGTACCATCCGCATGTACCTGACGGATGAGGTGGTGATCCATGTGCTGAGCGAGACTTTCTCGACGGTGCTGTGGTCAAAGCTCGAGGAGTTGTACATGGCAAAGTCTCTCACCAACACATTTTTTCTCTGGAGGTAGTTCTACCAACTACGGATGACTGAGGGACAGAGCGTGCAGGAGCATCTCAGCCACTTCCAAAAGATCCTCACCGACCTCCTCAGTGTTGGCGAGAATGTTGAGGAGAAGATCAGGGCACTAGTTTTGCTGGCGTCGCTTCCCCCTTTATACGAGACCTTGGAGACTGCTCTTCTAGTGGGGAAGAGCACTATCAAGATGGACGAGGTCACCACGACGACACTCCAGAATGAGGTTCTCAGGAGGGAGTACCCAGCTTCGAGCTCAGGTGGCGGTAGCTCAGCTTTGGTGGCTTCTGGAGGAGCAGGAGGTGGTAGACGGTGCGACAGGAGATCGCAATGAGGGCGGTCCAAGTCCAGGAGGGACTTAAGCAAAATCAGGTGTTACCGGTGTGAGGAGTTGGGGTATCTAGCCAGAGATTGCCCTCAACTGAAAAATCAGACGGTGGCTGCTGTAGTGACGGTCGATAGTGATTTAGATGGAGATGTCCTGGAGATATCTGATGAGGTATCTACTTCTTCCCAGCAGTGGATATTAGATTCTGCATGCCCCTATCATGTATGTTGCAGAGAAGAGCAGTTTAACTCCCTGGAGAACAGTGAGGGTACTGTATATTTGTCGGATGGATCGAGCTGTGCAATCAGAGGCATTGGGACGGTCAGCTGGAGGACACATGATGGTGCAGTGAGGAGATTGGGGGAGGTCCGATACATACCCGATTTCAGGTGAAATCTTATCTCACTTAGCAGACTAGATTCAAGAGGCTACAGGATAGTAGCTGGTAAAGAAATCCTGAGAGTGTTACGCAGTGATAGGATTATACTGGAGGAGAAGAAGGAGAGCAGAGGATATTATTACCTAGTGGGGAGCCCAGTGCAAGGTGGAGCTTTAGGAGCCAGGTGGAGCTTAGAGCGAGGTGGAGCTCCAGGAGGCGGATCGGGCACGAGACAAGAGACTCGGGAGGATGAGAGGTGACATCGCAAGGTGAGATTCCTATTGCCGCAGGATGATGCCTCGAGCAGATCTCAGGTCCGGAGGAGCACAACATACGACGGAGATGGGATCGAGCAGTCTGGCTCGACTCCCATATTTGCCCATCCATGATCAGCAGGTGATTGCCCCAGGGCATGGGGGCGCGGAGATCCAGAAGCTCTCAGAGTTTGGAGGAGGCCGAATATCGAGTCGAGGTGGAGATTGCTAGAATTTGACACCTTGAGATTCAGCCTACATTGAGCCCACAACAAGGTTCGCGGCAAAAAATAGAGTCCAACAAGACCAAGATCATCTGAAACGGAGCTCGGATGGAGGAGATACGAGCTTTTGAAGTCGGCATGAGATTCGAGGCAGTGGAGGACCATCGATGACCAGCGGCGGGTGGCAGCGGCGTGGCCGCAGGCGGCGGCGCGTGGGACGCGCGACCCAGGCCCGCGCAGGACACTCAACCCACGCGGGCAGGCGACCCAGCCAGGCGCGCGCAGGCCCATGCACGGGAGCAGGCCGGCCCAGGCCCAGCGGCCTGCTGGCCCTTTGCCCTGATCCACCGTGGATCGGGCGGTCCACGGCTAGGCCTATGGACCACGCGAGCGTTTCCCATGCATTTCGCATGGTCCACGATACTATTCTGTGGACCGATCAGGATCGGAGGGCATGGGTTAATCTATTTTTTGATCCGATGGTTCAGAACCTGATTTGGGTTGATTAAGGACTCTTAAACCTAATCTAATTAGGTTTTAACCCTTTAAAAGGGCCTGTGGACGAACAGTAAAGGGGTGGTTCGCGTTTTCTCGCCGTACAGAGCCGTATGAACCCGAGAGGAGTGAGAGAGGCGGAAGCACTGAGAGACAAGGAGCAGGAGGCTTCTGGACAGCGGTCGCCAAGCACTTCAGGGGTTCAGGGGGTCTTTCAAGAGAGAGAGATCTTTTATGAGGAGAACTTCTAGTGAGAGGGAATTGGGTGTACAAGGGTTGAGGATGAGGTCTCCTCTTGTAAAATTTCTTTTTCATAGTGAAGTTTGCATGCCCCGTGGAGGCGAGCCCTTTTGTGGCTGATCCACATATTTTGATTATTTTTCTTTTTATTTTGTTTCTTCTTTCTTCCTGCTGCATCGCATGGTACTGAAAGGATCTTGAGAGGTGGTGTCCTGGCCAAACATCCACCCAACAAGGAAGGCAACATGCATAGATTTCAAAAATCTTTTGAATAGCAATGGAAAAGAACTAGATAAACCCTTTAACCGTCATATGCATTAGATCATATCTAATACTACTCGAGCTTAGAAATAAAGACATACATATAATCTAAAAATAAAATTAAAGATGAGATCAAATTTCAATACCTTTGCACGGATTGAAATACACCGCTACCGATGATCTTAGATCCGAAGATCCTCAAGCTGTACACGTGTCCGACCTCTATAGATATCCATAAGGATCAATCTTGAATCTTTCTTCTTATGGTAGGTTTTGATCAACTCTTTGATCTTGACTGCAACTTCAACCCTTGAACTGCAGCTTTTTCTCCTTATTCTTTACTGTAGAAGATACCCTTCTCAACTCATGCATGTGAAAGCCAGAGGCATGAAAAAGAGAAGAGGGAGAGAGGATGAAGTGTGGAGATGTGAGAGCAAGAGTTTAGAATTCTCAAAATTTAATTTTTTTAAACCTTAGGAGACCATCTTTTTAAATAGGCCTTTTTTATTTCAAATCCTTACCCAATCAAGCTTAAAAGGTTAGATCTTATCTCATAAAGTCTCTTATCTTTTAATCTGATTTTCTTTTCAAAAAAAATCAGACCTAATTGAAAAGGCCATCTCCTCTTTTGACAAGTAGATGAGGTGTCCCAGTCAAATAAGGCAGACTGAGTGGGCATCCCTCATAAAAGAGGATAGGTGTTGGCACCCCCTTAGGGTTTCTATCCACAAGAGAGGGGGCATGGCCCCTCTCTCTCTCTCCTTCCATGCCTAGCCAAAAGAGGGGGCGGGCCCCTCTCTCTGATCCTCATGCCATCCAAAGGGTTGGCACCCCTATGTCCTACCAAAAAGGGAGGATTGCACCATCCCTTCTTTTCAATAATTCCACACACACTATGAGGGGATAATGAGGAGATAATGAGGAGATAATGAGAAGATAATTTAGCCAATTCATTGACTTAATCGAATCCTCTTGGGTTCACAATTAGGCATCTAGCTAAACCTAAATGAATTTAGGTTAGGTTCAAAGCTATGGGCTTGATCCAATTGAAGTCCAAAAAAAAAATTGAGTTTAACCATGTGCTAGCAAGATTCTCTTAAACCTAATAGGATTTCAATAAATCCTAACCCAATTAGAACTTCACAAGTCCAATTGATAAATTCAAGATTAAATCTCTTAATATGTAACCCCATAGGTTTCATTCTATCTAGTAGTGAGATATATTGTGATCTCCATCACAATATCATAGACACTCCTTGCGATGGGTTGGAACAATTTCAACTCTATCCTTCGAGAGTTATCGATCATTCAAATGATGACTCGATGAGTCTTATAATCCACCAATGACACCAGTAGTATGTAGTGGCAACTCAGTAGAATGAAAGTATGAACCCTTAGGTGTAGTTATCGTATGATTCAGTCCTTCTATCGTAAGTCCCAATTTGATGAAGGTTAATGAAAACTCGTCAGACCCCATCGTCAGTCATATGTAAGATTGGCTCGACTCATATGTAAGATTGGCTCGACTCGAGTTTATTTGTTAATCCCATGAAAATTCTTTTTCAGTATTCACACTTGCTTTGGCCAAAGACTTTTTGAACTCAATCTCGCAAATCATATAGAACTTCTCCTTTGTTACCAAGATCGATAGTATCCATCTAAGTGTATCCTACTCTAAATAGTGAATCTGAACCTACTACAGTCAACATACACAGCAAAGGTCCGAATGGCTAGGGACTAAGGGAATGTGCAGTCAAACTCGGTAGCCTCACTGCGAATAGCCGATGATACCATAAGTCAAAAGACCACTCACACCACTGCAGCATCGAGATAACTACTTATAAGTGAGTGGATATCCAAGTGATTTCTCATGATGGTCATGCTCAGTACAAATTATTCTCTAACAACCATCTGTACCTTCACCCCAGTGTCCCTACACTGTAGACCTAAGACTCATCTGCCTACATGAGAGGTGAATCATGCACCGATCTCGAATGGATTGATCACTATCCTCCATGATGATCCTTTGGTCGAGAGTATTTAAGAACTAACCATTAATAATGTATGTCTCAAATTCTCAACACTTTAAGAATATACAAAATCATCTTTATTAATTTTTAGGATAAATCATGGACACATAAACATGATGGAATAAAAAATCTTTTATTAGTAATAAGAATATTACAAGTACAAGACTAAGTCCTGAAATTACAAAATGTGTTAGCCAACAATTGGATTCTAGGGCACATATCTAACACTAACTCCCTTGCAGGCTTCGTTCTTCGGCTTGAACCAAGCTACTTTACTTGATATCACTTGAAGCAGCCTTGTATAAGATCTAGGAGATTGATCCTAACCACCAAGAAAAATCAAGAAACTTTTTCTTGATTTTTTTCTCTCTCTCAAAGGCCCTCTCTCAAATCTCTAACTAATGTGAAATAGGGGCATGGAAGAGAAGGGATGAGTGGTGGTTGGCAGGGAGAAGGAAAGGGGACATGAGGTAGTTAGCGCACAAAATAACTAGTTTTTATTCCTCGCTCCAAAACCCATCCCCTTTTATAATTTTGTTACATAAAATTATCTTGTTTCCCATACCAACAACTAATAAGAATCAGTTTGAATTTGTTAGACCTTATCCCTATCCAAATAAGTATCCTAACTAATCAAGAAACATCAAGAAAACACCTCTCCATACACCTTCACGCGCGTATGCTCAAAAGCAGCGAGAAAAATCACCGCCCACTCCTCTTTCTAGTCAGCCACTTGGAGAGAGAAGCCCAAAGAACCTGGGCTCTAAGGGTTAGATTCAATCTAATTCAAGTTGGATCTAAATTGAGTTCAAATTGAGTCCAAATTGAATCAAATTTGAAAGGCTATCAAACCTAATCGAATCAAGCTTGAAATCCAAATCTAATTTGAATAATTGAATCCAATTAATATTAAATTAAATTAAATATAATTAAATTAAATCTAATTTAAATTTATTAAAACTTCATCCATAATTTAATTAGTACCAAATAAATCATAATATTTATAATTAAGTTTCTATGCTAACAATTAGCAGTTATTGAATCTATAACACTTACAAGTTAGCAGTTTTCAAATTCAAATCATCAATCAAATTGATAATTTAAATTTGATCCAAATCATTAATTGGGTTAAACTTTTTTTGTGTGTGATACCTCAGGTTCTATTTTATCTGATAATGAGATATACCATGATCTCCATCACGATATCATCGAAACTCCTTTCGATGGATTAGAATAATTCTAGCTTATCCCAATAAGGATCATTGATTCAAAAATAATCCTAGTGAGTTCTCACAATCCATCAGTGATGCCTAGTAGCATATAGTGGCAACTCAGTAGAATAAAAAAATATAAATTTTTAGGTATAGTTACCATGTGATTCAGTCCCTCTATCGTGAGTCTCGACTTAATGGAGGTCATGGAGAACTCGTCAAACTCCATCGTCAGTCATATGCCAGATTAGTTCGACTCGAGTTTACTTATGAATCTTATAAAATTTTTTTTTCAGTATTTACATTTGCTTCAGTCGGAGACTTTTTGAACTCAATCTTGCTAATCGCATAGGGCTTCTCCTTTCCTACCAAGATCTAGATTTCATCTAGATGCATCCTACTTTAACAGCGAATCTGAACCTATTGAAACCAACATATACAGCAAGGACCCTGTTAGTGTAGAATTCCATCAAACTCAGAGTTACTGGAGCTGAGATGACCGCGGTCGTCGTCGAAACCTGTAAGGAAAGTCTAAACCAGAGTTGGAGGTGCTCCGGTAAGATCCTCCGATGCTCAAGTCAGTACTCTGCCTCAACAGAAATGGAGTGCTTGAGTGGAAATTTTAGCAAAATTTTGGGATAGAGTTTTTGAGCTTAGAGAAGAACATATCTGGGGGTCTCTTTTTATAGACGGAGAGCGTAACTGATTGACAGTGACGTCTGTAACCGTCTGGTAGTGGGATGTTCAGAGCTGCACGGAGTTTGTTACAGAGAGTAGTGGCGTCAGGGGTCGTTCAGGGCTACATGGAGTTTGTTACGGAGAGTGGAGTGGTGTCCGTTGTCACGACTTGCCAGAGAGTGGTAGAGCCCAGAGAGTGGAGTGGTGTCCGTTGTCGCGACTTGCCAAAGAGTAGTGGAGCCACGCAAAATTCGTTGCAGAGAATAGAGCAGGGTGGTGGCCATTGTCATGACTTGTCAGAGAGTTCGGATCTGTCGGCTGGAGCTCGGTTGGGATGTCTGATGGAGAGGAATGGCCTTTATTCTGTCGATCTAGGAGAAGCTCAGATGTTTCTGAGGCTACTGATGAGTCTACTGTTGTCGGATGCCTTAGGTGCTGATGCTACAGGTGGAAGTCATCTACTGTAGAAGCTCGGATGGAGACTTTCTGTTGATGAAGTCTAGTAGGGGTCTGGTTGCTAGGGAAGTCCGTCTGAGATTTGCCCGATGTTGAAGCTCGTCTGAAGATTATCCATCGAAGAAGTCCAGTTTCATGAGGAATCTGGCGGAGGGTCGGCGGACAGTGGATCTCGGATGGTGTTGGGGAGGTTCGACAGACATTGGAGGCGATCGATCGTTATAGAAATCCAGCTGCTAGAGTCCATCCGTTGTAGAAGTTCGTCCGATATCCATCCACTATGAAAGTTCGAACGGAGTCTGGTTCTTGTAGAAGGCTGAAAGGAGACCGCTTATAGTAGAAGCTTGATCGAAGATCAGTTGTCGTGGGAGCTCGGAGTAGCGACCTGGCCGGTGGGTCCTATCCCATTGTAGAAGCTCATCTGGGATCCGACTACGAAGAAGCTCGACTGAAGTCTACCTGTAATAAAAGTTTGGAAGAAATGTGTTTATAGTAGAGACTCGAATGAAATTTGCTTACAATAGATATCCAGGGTAGACCATCCACTATAGGAGTTCGGAGTAGGCCGCTCGTAGTAGAAGTTCTGAGTAGATCACTCGTAGTAGGAGTTCGGCTCTTGCAGGAGCTTGATTGGAATCCTAAAGGTGGTCGACCGCCGTAGAAACTTGGATGGAGTCTGATTACTGTAGAAATCTCACTGTCGAAGAAGCTCGGATATTGGCAAAGTTTGGAAGAAGTTCGGAGAATAGTTGATCACTATAGAAAGTTGGCTGATAGTGAGGCCTAGAGAGCTTTTGGAGCGGCTCGATAGATGGATGGAGAAGCTCATTGTCAGAGAAGTCCGGAAGCTCGGACGGTCGAGGGGGTTCAGAGAGACGCCACACATGGTCAGAAGCTGGAAAAGCCCTGGAAGGGTTGGTCTTTTATGAACTTCGGCTGGGGGGTTTTTTATACCCAACACCAGTCCCCCTACTTTTAAGTTCGGGTTTCGAATGAAGGAAGTACAAAAAAATTCTCACGGTCGAAGTTGCCCCTCTCAATTTCTGCACTCGATGGTTGCCAGATATTTTGACGTTCGGCACGCTGGTATTGGAGCCCCTTCGAAAAAGATTTTTCTCTTTAGAATTCCTACTGGAGCGCTGCCTCAGGTATAGAGCAATAATGGTTTTACCAACTGTCGGCCACCTCCAGCCACCTGCCACAGTGAGTGGGCCATGCGGCGGTTATAGACTGGCCAGAGGAGTCCTGCAGTCATTATTGCACCAGACCCCATCGTCTATTTAAACCCGCCTCTCCCCTCCAGGGATCTCACTTTGAACGGGAGTTCCTTCGGTCCCTTCTTCATTGTCGATATGGATGCGGATGCGGTCTGGATGTCAGCCAAGAGTCTCAAAGCCCACAAGAGGGAAGGCACTACAGCTTCTGGATTGGCGAAGAAGGCGAGGGTAGAAGAGACAGATACGGCCGCATTTCGCCTTGATCGCCCAGAGCCCGCGTTTGTGACACATCCTCGAGCGTGAGTACTTTTCGATCCTACAGAGGGGGGAAGCCAAAGGGGGACTGGAAGGAGAAGTCAGAAAGAAGGAGAAACCCGATCTCGAGAAGAAGGTCATGCCCGCCGTCATTGTGAGGCAGCGGAAGCCATGGCGCAAAAAGGTTGGCGTCTACATGTACTTTGAAGATAATGCTGGAGTAATTGTCAATTCAAAGGGGGGATTAGAAGAAGAAGTCGGGTACTCAAAGCAATCCTCGACGATGGCTGAAATCAAGAGTTCGAAGTCTGATGGTACCGAGCTTCCTTGGAGCTCTTTCGCCTTGTATCCCTTTCCTTTCTTATTGTTTCTCTCTTTGGCCTTCAAGGCTTTGTAATGTACACTTCACTAATGAAATGAAAAGGAAACTTTTCATTATCTTATCCATTCTTGTATTAAATTATTATTTACCAAACTTCTTTTGTCTTCCGTCTTGCTTGGCATCGGCGTTGTTTGTGATTCCTTGTCTATCTTGCTTTGAGTCATTGTTTATCGAACTACTTTTATCTTTTGTCTTGTTCGATGTCGATGTTGTTTGAAGGTTCCCGATCATCACCATGTCGATTTGTCTTTTTTGTTCGTGACCATACGTCTCTTCGAGGCCATTTGAGTTTGACACTTCCTCCCGGTGCTCGAGCTTGGGGATCCAAACTTCTCGTTACTTTAAGGAAGTCGATTTCTCCTTGACCTATGCCGAGTTTCCTTTTAGTGGCTGACGGTTTTTTGATAGGAGTATCCTTCCTCATTGAGACGAGGTCCCTCGGGTCTTTGATATAGTTCATTTTTCACTTATCGCTGGTGTAGTTCGTCGCTTTCTCTTTTCATCTCCCCTTTTCTTTTATGTTCGAGTGAGGGTCTTCCCTCTGCTCTTGACGGGGTCATGAGAGTGTAGAAGAGCCATTGAGGAGGCTTTCCTCCTTGTCCGATCTTGATCGATCGGGTCTTTGTTTGCATCAGGATGAGGTTCTCCTCTTGTTCCCGATAATCAGTTTCAGCTCATGTTAGGATGAGGTTCTCCTTCTGTTCCTAATAGGGATGTGGGGGCACGTAAGGGCCGCTGCGAGGGCCTCTCCCCCCATCTGGTCTTTAAATAACCAGGCCTTCGACTTTGCTCATGTTAGGATGAGGTTCTCTTCCTGTTCCTAACAAGGCTGTGGGGGCACATAAGGGCCGTTGCAAGGGCCTCTCCCCCCATCCGATCTCTAAGTAACCAAGCCTTCGACTTTACTTATGTTAGGATGAGGTTCTCCTCTTGTTTCTAACAAGGCTGTGGGGGCACATAAGGGCCGTTGCAAGGGCCTCTCCCCCCATCCGGTCTTTAAGTAATCGGGCCTTCGACTTTGCTCATGTTAGGATGAGGTTCTCCTCCTATTCCTAACAAGGCTGTGGGGACACATAAGGGCCGTTGCAAGGGCCTCTCCCCCCATCCGATCTTTAAGTAATCGGGCCTTCGACTTTGCTTATGTTAGGATGAGGTTCTCCTCTTGTTCCTAACAAGGTTGTGGGGGCACATAAGGGCCGTTGCAAGGGCCTCTCCCCCATCCGATCTTTAAGTAACCGGGCCTTCGACTTTGCTCATGTTAGGATGAGGTTCTCCTCCTGTTCCTAACACGCTTAGTTTCGACTGAATGAGGGAGTTACTTCCTGTCATTATAAGCTCATGCTAAAAGGATAAATATGCAAATATAAAACTTTTATTGAAGGCAAAGTTATTGGTAATACATTCAAAGATTTTTCAAATTCTATGGTCGTGGAGGATCCACCCCCCCAAGCTCTTTTAGATAGTATGTTCTGGGCCGAACTACCTCCTTAACTTCATACGGACCTTCCCAGTTTAGGACAAGTTTTCTTTGATTCTGAGGTTGTGAGACAGCGGCTCGCCGAAGTACCAGGTCCCCCGCTCTGAAAGCTTTGCTTTTGACCCGGGAATTGTAGTAGCGAGCTACTTTCTACTTGTAAGCCGCCATCCGAACTTGAGTTGTCTCCCACTTTTCTTTTAACAAGTCGAGGTTGGCCTTGAGATCCTGTGGGTTGCACTGCTCGTCGAATGCCATGACTCGCATCGACGGGAGTTTGAGTTCAATCGGGATCACGGCCTCTATCCCGAAGGTCAAGGCAAAGGGGGTCTCCCCCGTGGGCCATCTCTGGGTAGTTCGGTATGCCCACAGCATGTGATAAAGCTCGTCTGCCCAAGTTTCCTTTGCTTGTTCAAGTCTCGCCTTGATTCCTTGCAACAGGGTCCTGCACTTTAGCTTCTATGATTTTTGCCAAAGGCTCGGCCTCGACCCACTTGATGAAATAGTCTATTGCCACCAGGAGGAACTTTCGCTACCCGGATGCCATGGAAAAAGGTCTGAGGATATCCATTCCCCATTGCGCAAATGGCCATGGGGCACTCAATGGTGTAAGCTCAGAGGAAGGTTGCCTTTGGATATTTACATATCTCTAACACCGATCACACCTTCTGACATATTCGATGGAGTTGTGGTACATGGTAGGCCAGTAATAGCCTTATCGGAGCAGTTTGTGGGATAAAGATCTGGCCCCCAGGTGACTTCTACAGACTCCCTCATGTACCTCCCTCAAGGCAAAGTTGGCTTTAGAAGGCCGGAGGCATTTCAGGAGGGGCAAGGAGTACGACTTTTTGTATAGCTTGCCTTCATAAAGGATATATCAAGAGGCCTGGTTCCTAAGCTTTTGAGCTTCTTTTGCATCAGGAGGAAGAACCCTGTCCTTGAGGTATGCAACTAGGGGGCCGATCCAATTGGGTTCATGGCTGATCTCCATCACAAGCTGTGATTCTTCCGTACTTGGGCACTTTAGAACTTTGAAAAAGACTTCTCTAGGCAGTTCGGCTGGGGCCAGTGTAGCCAACTTGGAGAGAAGGTCAGTCCTGGTATTTTCTGCTCTTAGGATCTGCCTGATATTAAAGCTGCCGAATGTAGAGATGATCTCCTTTACCTTTTCTAGATACTTGGCCATACTATCCTCCCGAGCTTCATAATTTTCGCTGACCTGTCCCACTACTAATTGGGAGTCACTGTAGACTTGAAGCCGATCTACCTCTAACTCTTTGGCGATCCTTAGTCCCGTAATCAGAGCTTCGTATTCTGCTCCATTATTTATCGCAGGAAATTCGAAGCGCAGCGCATACTCCATGATAACTCCATCTGGATTGACCAAGACTAGGCCCGTGCCTGTGCCTGACATGTTGGAAGAACAATCCACGTAGAGGGCCCAAAAACCATCAGGGAGATCTGTTCTTTCTTTTGGGGAGTTCGGCTGGAGCCCTGGGTTGTCGGCTTCATCTCGTCCATGTTTGGCCTCTTCCGGGATAGTGCATTCCACCACGAAGTCTGCTAATATCTGAACTTTTATTGTCGACCGAGGTCAATAGTCGATGTCGAACTCCGTGAGCTCGACTGCCCACTTCGATATCCTCCCAGAGGCATCTGCTCGATGCAAAACCGCCTTGATCGGCTGATCGGTGAGCAGTATTATGGTGTGTCCCTGAAACTAAGGTCGGAGCCTTCGAGCTGCAACCAACAAGGTATAAGTTAGTTTCTCTAACTTAGTATATCTGGTTTCGGTGTCTCTCAATACTTGGCTTATGTAGTAGATCGACCGTTGAATTTTTGCTTCTTCCTTAATCAGAACTGCTACAAGGGCCACAGGGGAGACCGCCAGGTACAGAAACAACTCCTCTCAAGGCTCGGGCTTTGCCAATAGTGGAGATGAGCCGAGGTAGTTCTTCAGCTCTTCAAATGCCTGCTGACATCCAGAGGTCCAACAGAAGTTCTTCGGCTGCTTGAGAGTCTGAAAGAAAGATAGGCATCGCTCGGCCGATCTTGAGACGAAACGATTTAGGGCCGCTACTCTCCCAGTAAGGTGCTGAACTTCCTTTATTGACTTCAGGATGGTCATTTCCTGGATGGCACGAATCTTTTCTGAATTTGCTTCGATCCCGCATTCCGATACCATAAAGCCCAGAAATTTTTCTGAGGTTACTCCAAAAGTGCACTTGGCTGGGTTCAGCTTCATCTTATATTTTCAGAGGGCGCTGAAAGTCTCCTCAAGGTCGGTGATGTGGTTTATTGAGGATTTACTTTTTACGAGCATATCATCCACGTAAACCTCTATGTTGTGGTCGATCTGCTCTCTAAAGATCTTGTTTACCAACCATTGATAGGTTGCCCCTGCATTTTTGAGGCCAAAAGGCATGACCCTGTAATAATAAAGGCCACGATTAGTAATAAAAGCAATTTTTTTTTCATCCTCTGGCGCCATCCAAATTTGATTTTAGCCGGAGAACGCATCCATGAAAGTGAGAAGCTCGTGGCCGAGGTTGCATCCACCAATTGGTCAATTCTGGGCAGAGGATAACTGTCCTTCGGGCAAGCTTTATTTAGCTTTTTGAAGTCTATGCACATCCTCCACTTACTATTCGCCTTCTTAACCAGGACCACATTGGAAATCCAGCTCAGATAGTTGGCCTCTCTGATGAACCCAGCTTTCAGGAGTTTATCAACTTCCTCAACTATTACCATCTGCCTTTCCGGTGCATGACTTCGAACTTTTTCCTTCATCGGCCAGTGTTCGGGATCAACAGCCAGATGGTGTTCCATAACTTCAGCATCGATCCCTGGCATGTCCGTCGGAGTCCAAGCAAAAATATCTGCATTCTTTTGTAAAAAGCTGATAAGCTGTGTCCGCACCTCTTCCCCCAAGTTGGAGCCGATCTTCACCACGTGCTCTTCATTCCCATTGTTCAAAGGAATTGAGATAAGATCTTCAATTGGCTCACCCCTTTCTTCAGCAAGATCGTCGTGAGTGTCCAATCCATCAATCGGGCAGGGGTCGGACTGTCCCTTTCTCTGAAGGGCTATGTTGTAGCAATGTCTTGCTAGGGCTTGATCTCCTCTGACTTCTCTGACCCCCTGGCTAGTAGAAAATTTCAACTTCAAATGGTAGGTCGATACTACAGCTCGGAGGGTGTTGAGGCCAGGTCGGTCGAGGATTGCATTGTAGGCAGATGGTGCCCTCACTACTAGAAAATCCACCAGCACTCTAGATTATTTTGGATACCAACCTGCAACTACAATCAAGGTTATTACTCCTTCCACTGGCACTGCATCGCCACTAAACCCTACCAACGGGGAGCTAACTGGTCCTAACCGACCATCAGGGATGGACATTTTTGAGAATGCATCGTAAAACAAAATATCGATCGAGCTTTCATTATCAACAAGAATGCGGTGTACATTATAATCAGCAATATTTAAAGAAACTACAACCGCATCATTATGGAAGAATTGGATCTCCCGGGCATCTTCTTTAGTAAAGGTTATAGGTCCTTCAGTTCTTTGCCGCTTGAGCGGTCCGGCCGATCCACTGGCCGCTCCCCTCCGGGACCCTTCAGAGATGGTGTTGATGATTCCAATTGGAGGCTGATCCCCAGGCTGTTCTTTCCTCCTTCGTAGCTCTGGTTGCGGTGGGACCTTTGGCTGATCTTTCCTACTTTCAGGTTGGCATCGAATGAATCCATCGACTGTCGTTGCCAGAGGAGGAGGAGCCTGGGAAGCTGGAGGCGAGGCTGGAGCCTGAGATCTGGCCGTGGAGGTCGTGGATCGCTTGGTGGATGCCTTTTGGGGAGGCATCAGGTGGAGATATAGTAGGAGAAAGAGAAGAGGATGTCAGAGAAGATGACCAGAGGCAGTCCCGTTGGGCACTCCTTTAAGAACAAGGGTACTGCGAAGACATAGGACCCTTCCTCTAGCGCCAATTCTGTTGGTGCAGAATTCCATCGAAGTCGGAGTTGCTGGAGCTGAGATGACCGCGATCGCTTCCGAAACCTACAAGAAAAGTCTAAATCAGAGTTGGTGGTACTCCGGTAAAACCCTCTGACGCTCAAGTCAGTATTCTACCTCAACAGAAATGGAGTGCTCGAGTAGAAATTTTAGCAGAGTTTTGGGATAGAGTTTTTGAGCTTAGAGAAGAACGTATCTGGGGATCCCTTTTTATAGACGGAGAGCATAACTGATTGACAGTGATGTCTATAACCGCCTGGTAGTGGGCTATTCAGAGCTGTGCGGAGTTTGTTACGGAGAGTAGTGGCGTCAGGGGTCATTCAGGGCCACGTGGAGTTTGTTATGGAGAGTGGAGTGGTGTCCGTTATCGTGACTTGCCAGAAAGTGGTAGAGCCCGAAGAGTAGAGTGGTGTCTATTGTCGTGACTTGCCAGAGAGTGGTAGAGCCCGAAGAGTGGAGTGGTGTCCGTTGTCGCGACTTGCCAGAGAGTAGTGGAGCCACACAGAATCTGTTGCAGAGAATGGAGCAGGGTGGTGGCCATTGTCGTGACTTGCCGGAGAGTTCGGATCTGTCGACTGGAGCTCGACTGGATGTCTGATGGAGAGGAGTGGCTCTCTATCCTACCGATCTAGGAGAAGCTCAGATATTTTCGAGGCTGCTGACGAGTCTACTGTTATCGGATGCCTTAGGTGCTGATGCTACAGGCAGAAGTCATCTACTGTAGAAGCTCGGATGGAGACTTTCTGTTGGTGAAGTCTGGTAGGGGTCCGGTTGCTAGGGAAGTCCTTCTAAGATTTGCCCAATGTTGAAGCTCATCTGAAGATTATCCATCGGAGAAGTCCGATTTCATAAGGAATCTGGCGGAGGGTCGGCCGGCGGTGGATCTCGGATGGCGTTGGGGAGGTTCGGCAGACACCAGAGGTGATCGGCCATTATAAAAATCTAGCTGCTGGAGTCCGTCCGTTGTAGAAGTTCGTCCGATATCCATCCGCTATGAAAGTTCGGACGGAGTCTGGTTCTTGTAGAAGGCTGAAAGGAGATCGCTTATTGTAGAAGCTCGATCGAAGATTGATTATCGTGGGAGCTCGGAGTAGCGACCTGGTCGGTGGGTCCTGTCCCATTGTAGAAGCTCGTCTGGGATCCGGCTATAAAGAAGCTCGGCTGAAGTCTACCTATAATAGAAGTTTGAAAGAAATGTGTTTACAGTAAAGGCTCGAATAGAATTTGCTTACAATAGATATCCGGGGTAGACCGCCCGCTGTAGGAGTTCGGAGTAGGCCGCTCGTAGTAGAAGTTCGGAGTAGACCACTCGTAGTAGGAGTTCGGCTCTTGCAGGAGCTCGGTTGGAATCCTGAAGGCGATCGACCATCGTAGAAACTTGGATGGAGTCTAATTACTGTAGAAATCTCACTATCGAAGAAGCTCGGATATTGACGAAGTCCGAAAGAAGTTTGGAGAATAGTTGATCACTATAGAAGGTCGACTGATAGTGAGGCCTAGAGAGCCTTTGGAGTGGCCCGGTAGATGGATGGAGAAGCTCATTATCGGAGAAGTTTGGAAGCTCAGATGGTCAAGGGGGTTCAGAGAGATGCCAGACAAGGTCGGAAGTCGGAAAAGCCCTGGAAGGGTCGGTCTTTTACGAACTTCGGCTGGGGGGTATTTTATACCCAACAGACCTGAATAGCTAGGGATCGAGGGAATATACAATTAAACTCAGTAGTCTCATTGCGAATAGCCAATGATACTACAGATCAAAGGGCCATTCACACCACTACAGCATCGAGAGGACAACTGACGATTGAGTAGACATCCAAGTGATTTCTCATATTGATCACGCTTAGTATAAGTTATTCTTTAACAACTACCTACACTCTCATCCCACTGTCACCACACTGTAGACTCGAGACTCATCTTCCCATAAAGGAGATGATCCATGCACTGATCTTAAATGGATTGATCACTATCCTCCATGACGATCCTTCGATCGAAAATATTTAGAAACTAACTACTAATAATATATGCCTCAAATTCTCAACACCTTGAGAATATACAATATCATTTTTATTAATTTCTAAGATAAATTATAGACACATAAATATGATTGAAAAATAAATTTACCCTTTATTAATAAAATTTTATAAATATAAGAAAAGATCCTAGAAATATAAAATGTGTCTACCAATAATTGACTTCTAGGGCACACATCTAACAAACTCCTACTTGACCTAGAGCCAATTGGCCATATACCTAAGGTCCATCTTCTCAAGGTAAGCTTCGATCTTCTGCAGGCTAAGAAGCTTCGTCAGTGGGTCAGCCACGTTCTATGTAGAGTCAACTCTTTGCACCTCGACAAACTTCTTTTCGAGATAGTCAGGTATGATGTAAAACCACCACTCTATATGCTTGGACTTCTAGTGAGACTTGGGCTCTTTAGCAAGTGCTATGGCACCGTTGTTATCGCAGTACAGTACAATGACATCCGATGGCATCACATCCAGCTCTGCAATAAAATTTTTATCCCAGTATGCTTCTTTTGTAGCTTCAGAGGTGGCGATGTATTCAGCTTCCATAGTCAAATCAGCAATGACCGACTGTTTGGAACTCTTCCAACTAACTAATCCATCATTACATAGAAAAATACACCCGAAAATATACTTTCTATCATCGACATTAGTTATGAAGTCTGAATCAGTATATCCTTCTACTTTTCGCTCTGATCCTCCATCAAAGATCAAAAATAAATCTTTAGTCCTTTTCAAGTACTTAAGGATATTCTTGTTGGATGTATGTCCTAGAAGCTAATCTTGGCTGACACATTTCATATCTCTAAGATATGATTTTATACTTATTAGATAGTTATATTACCATTCATGTCTATGTGTCCATGAATCATCCAAGGGATTAACAAGATGATGAACATATTCTCAAAAAGTTGAGAATTTGAGGTATATGTCATTGATGGTTGATTCCTAAATTGCTTCTGATCATAGGATCATCATAAAGATGGTGATTGATCCGGATAGGCTAATGCATGGATCGCTTCCTTCGGACAAATGGGTCTCGAGTCTACAGTGTAGAGACACTGGAGTAAAAGTGTAGGTGGTTGTTAGAGAACAACTAGCACTGAGTGTGACCAACACGAGAAGTCACATGGATGTCTGCTCACTCGTTAGTGACTTTCTCGATGCTGCAGTTGTATGACTGGACTTTTGATCTGATATGACACTACTGCTCGCAGTGAGACTGTTGGAGTTAAATTGACACATCAACATGTGTCTCAAGGAGCCCTTGTAGTAGATATTGACGATAGTTGATCCACTGTAGGAGTGGGGTGTACATCAAGATAGGATCTATTGACCCTAGCAGAAGGGAATAGTCTTATGAAATTTAAGAGGTTGAGTCCTGAAGTCTATGGCTATAGCAGTGTGATTGATGAAAAAAAAATCATAGAATCACATATGGACTTAAGCTGATTAAATCTATCATATGACTGATGTTGAGGTTTGACGATTTATCCATGACCTACCATCTAATCGAGACTCATGATAGAGAGACTAAATTACATGTAACTATACCTAGTGGTTTATTTTAGTTTTACTAAATTGCCATTACATACTGCTAGGTGTCACTAGTGGATTGTGAGAGCTGACTAGGATTGTTCTGAATCGACAATCTTTATTGAGTTAGAGTGAAATTATTCCAATCCATTGAAAATAGTTTCAATGATACGATGATAGAGATCATTGTATGTCTCACTATTAGATAGAATTAAACCTATAAGATCATACAACAAAGAGATTAGGTCTGAAATAAGTAATTGAGCTTATGAAGTATCAATTAGGTTTAGAGAAACCTATTGGGTTTATTGTAACCTTGCTAGCACATGGTTGAACCCAATTCCACTTTTTATTGGGATTATTTATTTGATAAGTTAATTTTAACTTAATTATTGGCTAATAACTTACATGAATAAGATTCATGAGACTTTAATTATTGGGTGTCTAAGGTTATGGATTACATAAATTAAAGATGCAAGCCCTTTATGAATCTTCTTGATAATTATTATGGGGTGCTACGTTGATTTGATCAATTTGGGCGTGTCCATTGATTAGAGGACCTTTTATTTTCATATGGGGCATCTCGTGGATGTGTTTTGGGGTGTCTAATTATAGGTGTAAGGGCTCCAATTGTCAGTGCGTAATGGGCTTCCTAATGTAAGTTGGATAACTTAAGTTAATAGGAATCCTAATGTAAGTAGAACTTATATTATGAGATTGAATCGGATTCAATCCTTATGCCTATTTCAAGGGATCTCCCCTAAGATCCCTAAAGCATCAAAACTAGCAGTCCCTCACACCCAAAGGCTCTCCCCATGCCCTCTCTTCCTCTCTCTTTCTCCTCTCTTGGGTGTTCTATATACCCCTTCCTTGGGATGTGCATCCCAAGGAGTTTCATGCCCAAAGGAGTTTGGGTGCTTCTTTCTTGCTGGTTTCTAATATTTAATAGCAGCACATAGCAAGAAGAAACTTTAGAGAAGAGGAGAAGAAGAAGATCAAAGAGAAAGATCAAGTGTTATTTGCGATCCAGGCTTCGTTCAAATTCAGCAGGCTGAATTTTGGAGATTCAAAATTCAGATTATAGAGGACTGTTTCAGGCTGATCCTGAGTGGATAATCCTAAAGGTCAGATATTTGTATAGCTAATAAAGAGCCTCATCTCTTTCAGATCCAGATTTGAAGAAAGAGATTGTGAAACAGGTATGTGATTTGATCACAATCTAAATTTCAGCATATATCAATTTCAGCATATGAAATAGATCCATGTGGTTTTATATTTTTATGTATATAAAATTTAGATTAAAATTATTTTAATCTTATTCTCCACTGTGATATTTAAAAAATTAAATTTTGAAACACATATGCATGCTTCAAACTCCAAATTCCAACAGTGGTATCAGAGCCATGGATTTTCATATGCTAAATTTTAATATACATATTTTTGAAAAAATTTTAAAATTAATTTTTTTTTGATACATGAGATGTATGGATGGATATTCAAATCTAAAATTTAATTTTAGATTTAATTCTAAAATATATAGTTGATATGTTGATGCATGCATAGATCTAAAAATTGATCTAGAAAGAGTTCTAGTTCATGTGAAATAGATACATGCATGAAACCTAAATTTTTTTGTGATCTAAATTTTGAATCATATGTGTTGGGTATAAAATATTCCCAGCCGAAGTTTGTGTCAGGAGTGACCCTCCAGGGATTCTACCGACGTCCGACCTTCGACGATATCTCTCCGAACCTCTCCGACGGTCGAGCCTCCGCAACATTTTCGAGTTCTACCAACGGATAAACCCCCACCAGTGTCGACCGGATTTTCCACGACGGACGGACTTCATCTAAGTTTCTATGGTGGTCGACCACCTTCTAGACTCCGTCCGGACTCCTACGGGAGTCAGACTTCTTCTCCGAACTCCAACTGCAGGTAGACTTCATCCGGGCTCCTACGGGAGTCGGACTTCTTCTCCAACTGCAGGTAGACTCCGTCCGGACTCCTACAGGAGTCAGACTTCTTCCCCAAACTCCAACTGCAGGTAGACTTCATCCGGGCTCCTACAGGAGCCGAACTTCTTCTCCAACTGCAGGTAGACTTCATCCGGGCTCCTACGGGAGCTGGACTTCTTCTCCAACTGCAGGTAGACTTCATCCGGGTTCCTACAGGAATCAGACTTCTTCCCCAACTGTAGGTAGACTTCATCCGGGCTCCTACCAGAGCTGGACTTCTTCCCCAAACTTCGACTGCAGGTAGCCTTCATCCGGGCTCCTATGGGAGCCGAACTTCTGCCCTGACCTCCTGTTGCAAGTAGACCTCATCCAAACTCCTACAAGGGCCGGACTCCGAGCTTCTACTGCAAGCGATCTACTCTGAGCTTCTACTGCTGGCTTCGATCGAGCTTCCTCGACAAATGATCCCCATCTGAGCTTCTACGGAGATCGGACACCGATCGAACTTCTGTAGCGGATAGATTTCGGACGAACTCCTATGACACATGGACTCCAGCAGTCGGACCCCTCCAGTAGATGAACCTCTCCAGCTCCATCCAACATCCACTACCGATCGACCCTCTGCCAAATTCTGCATGAAACCAAACTTCATCTACGGAAAGCCTCTAACCGAGCTCCTACAGCAAATGGCCCTCACCTGCAGTATTAACGCCCAAGGCACCCAATGGTAGAAGGCTCGCCAGCAACGTCCGAGCTCTTCTCAGATGGATAGCTACCTCTCTCCACTAGACACCTCAATCGAGCTTCGACCGACAGGCCTGGACTCCCTGGCAGGCCACAGTAATGGCCACGACTCTGCTCCACTTCCTGCGATGGATTTCACGTGGCTCCACCACTCTCTGGCAAGTCGCGACAACGGACACTGCTCCACTCCCCGCAACAGGCTCCACGTGGCAGGCCATGGTGATAGCCACGACTCCACTCCACTACTCTTCATAACAAACTCCTCCTGACCCCGAACGGCCCACTACTAGGCGGTTACAAATGTCGCTGTCAATCTGTTGCACCCTCCGTCTATAAAAAGGGGGACCCCAGATACGTTATTCTCTAAGCTCCAACTTCTATCTCGAAACTCTGCTAAAATTTTCGTTCGAGCACTCCATTCTTGTTGAAGTAGAGAACTGACTTGAGCATCGGAGGGTCTTGCCGGAGCACCCCCAACTCCGGTTTAGACTTTCTTTGCAAGTCCTGGTGGTGATCGTGACTCCCTCGACTCCAGCTTCTCTGACGTCGGTGGATTTCTGCACCAACAGAATTAGCACTAGAAGGAGGGGCTGTGTCTTCGCAGTACCCTTGTTCTTAAAAGAGTGCTCAACGGAACCACCTCCGATCATCTTCTCCGACATCTTCTCCTCCGGTTTCCTGCCTGGTCTCCACCTGATGCCTCCCAAAAGGGCATCCTCCAGGCGGTCAATGGCCTCCGCGGCCAGATCCCATCAAGCTCCGCAAGCCCGACCCAATCTCCGGTTTCCCAGGCTCCTCTTCCTTCTACGACAGCAGTCGGCATGGAGCAGTCCGATGATCGGCCTCCGATCGATTTCACCAACACTATCTCGAGAGAATCCTGACAGGGAACATCCGATGTATTGGCCGGACCTCCCAAGTGACAAAAGATTGAGGAATCCATAATCTTTACTGAGGAAGATGCTCGGGGAGTTCAATTCCCCCACAACGATGCGGTTGTAGTTTCTTTAAATATAGCTAATTACGATGTGCGCCGTATTTTTGTCGATAATGGAAGTTCGGCAGACATTTTGTTCTATGATGCCTTCTCAAAAATATCCATCCTTGACGGTCGTTTGTGGCCGATTAGCTCTCCTCTGGTAGGGTTTACCGGCGATGCTATCCCAGTGGAGGGGGTACTAACTTTGACTGTAGCTGCGGGTCGATATCCAAGACAATCCAGGACTTTGGTGGATTTTCTGGTGCTGAAGGCGCCGTCAGCCTACAACGCAATCCTCGACCGACCTGGCCTCAACGCCCTTCAGACTGTGTGTCGACCTATCATCTGAAACTGAAATTTTCTACTAACCAGGGGGTCGGAGAAGTCAAGGGAGACCAAGCCCTGGCCAGACACTGCTACAGCATAGCCTTGCAAAGAAGTGACCAATCTGACCTCTGTCCGATCGATGGATTGGACGCCCGTGACTATCTTGCTGAGGAAAGGGGTGGGCCAATCAAAGATCTGTTTTCAATCCCTTTGGATGATGGGAATATAGAGCATGTGGTGAAGATTGGCTCCAACCTGGGGGAAGAGGTGCGGATGCAGCTCATTGATTTCCTACGAAAGAATGCGGATGATTTCACTTGGGTTCCAGTGGATATGCTGGGGATTGACACAGAGGTCATAGAACATCGTCTGGCCGTTGATCCAAAGCATCGACCGACAAAAGAAAAAATTCGAGGTCATGCACTGGAAAGGCAAAAAGCGATAGCCGAGGAAGTGGATAAACTCCTAAAAGCCAGATTCATTAGAGAGGTCAATTATCCTGACTGGATTTCCAATATTGTCCTAGTCAAAAAGGCAAACGGTAAGTGGAGGATGTGTATAGACTTCAAAAAGCTGAATAAAGCCTGCCCAAAGGATAGCTACCCTCTGTCCAGAATTGATCAACTGGTGGATGCAACCTCGGGCCATGAGCTTCTCACCTTCATGGATGCATTCTCCAGCTATAATCAAATCAAAATGGCACCAGAAGATGAAGAAAAGACTGCTTTCATTACTAACCGTGGTCTTTACTGTTACAGGGTCATGCCTTTCGACCTAAAAAATGCAGGTGTGACCTATCAGCGGCTGGTGAATAAAATCTTCAAGGAGCAGATCGGCCGCAACATGGAGGTCTACGTGGACGACATGCTCGTGAAAAGCAAATCTTCAACAAACCATGTCGCCGACCTCGAGGAGACCTTCGACGCCCTCTAGAAATATAAGATGAAGCTGAACCCGACTAAGTGTGCTTTCGGAGTGACCTCGGAGAAGTTTCTGAGCTTCATAGTATCAGGGTGCGGGATTGAAGCCAATCCGGAGAAAATTTACGCCATCCAGGAGATGGCCGCTCCGAAGTCGGTAAAAGAGGTTCAGCGCCTTATAGGGAGGGTGGCAGCCCTGAATCGCTTCATTGCGAGGTTGGCCGAATGGTGCTTACCCTTCTTCCAAACCCTCAAGCAGTCGAAGAACTTCTGTTGGACCACTGAGTG
This sequence comes from Elaeis guineensis, assembly GCF_000442705.2. Taxonomy (NCBI): domain Eukaryota; kingdom Viridiplantae; phylum Streptophyta; class Magnoliopsida; order Arecales; family Arecaceae; genus Elaeis; species Elaeis guineensis. The sequence goes on from NC_026000.2 coordinate 102,652,621, forward strand.
TCAACAGGCATTCGAAGAACTAAGGAGCTACCTCGGCTTGCCTCCGCTATTGGTGAAGCCCGAGCCCGGGGAGGAGTTGTTCTTGTCCCTGGCGGTCTCCCCTATGGCCCTCACAGCAGTTCTTGTCAAGGAAGAAGCAAAAATTCAACGACCGATCTACTACATCAGTCACGCATTGAGAGACGCTAAAACCAGGTATATTAATTTAAAATAATTAACTTATGCCCTATTGATAGCAGTCCAGAGGCTCCGACCTTACTTTCAAGGGCACACCGTAACGTTGCTCACCGACCAGTCGATTAAGGCGATTCTACATCGGGCGGATGCTTCCGGGAGGATAGCGAAATGGGCGATCGAGCTCACAGAATTCGACATCAACTATCAACCTTGGCCACAGTAAAAGCCTAGATATTGGCAGATTTTATAGTAGAATGCACTATCTCGGAGGAGGCCAAACCTGAACAAGGTAAAGTTGACGGCCTGAAGTCCCGACTGAACTCCTCTGAAGAAGAAACAGATCCCCCTGATTGCTTTGGGGCCCTCTATGTGGACGGATCCTCCAACATGTCGGGCGCAGGCGCGGGCCTGATTTTGATCAGTCCGGAGGGGATCGTCGTGGAGAACGCACTGTGCTTCAAATTCCCTGCAACGAACAATAGAGCGGAATACAAAGCTCTGATCATAGGATTGAGGATCACCAAAAAATTAGGAGTAGATCAGCTCCAAGTTTACAGTGACTCTCAATTGGTAGTGGGACAAGTCAGTGGAAACTACGAAGCACGGGAGGACAGCATGGCTAAATATCTTGAAAAGGTAAAGGAGCTCGTCCTCGCCTTTAGTAACTTCAACATCAGGCAAATTCCAAGAACGAAAAATATCAGGGCCGATCTTCTCTCCAAGTTGGCTACGCTGGCTCCAACTGAATTACCCAAGGATGTTCTCTTTGAAATTCTGAAGTGCCCAAGTACGAAAAAATCACGGCCCGTGATTGAAATTGGCCATGAACCCAGTTGGATCGACCCACTGGTGGCATATCTCAGAGACGGGGTTCTCCCTCATGATGCAAAAGAGGCTTAGAAGCTCAGAAATCAAGCCTCCCGATACATCCTTTATGAGAACAAGTTGTACAAGAGATCATACTCTTCGGAAGCTGATTACGCCTTGTGGGAGGTGCACGAAGGAATCTGCGAAAGCCATCTGGGGGCTAGATCCTTATCCCACAAGTTGCTCCGCCAAGGGTATTACTGGCCGACAATGTATCATGACTCCATTGAATACGTCCGAAAGTGTGACCGATGTCAGAGATATGCTAACATCCAGAGACAGCCCGCCTCCAAGCTTACACCCTTGAGCGCCCCATGGCCGTTTAAGCAATGGGGAATGGATATCCTTGGACCCTTTCCCATGGCATCGGGGCAGAGGAAGTTCCTCCTGATAGCAATTGACTATTTCACCAAGTGGGTTGAAGCCGAACCGCTAGCGAAGATCACGGAAGCTAAAGTGCAAGACTTTGTCTGGAAGTCCATCGTTTGTAGGTTCGGCCTGTCGAGAACCCTAATTACTGATAATGGGCGGCAATTTGTGGGAGCGAGATTCGTCGAATTTTGTGAAGACCTAAACATCTCCCACAACTTCACATCGGTAGCCCATCCTCAAGCCAACGGCGAAGTCGAAGTGACCAATAGAACTCTACTGCAAGGAATCAAGACAAGGCTCGAAAAAGCGAAGGGAACTTGGGCAGATGAACTTTATCATGTGTTGTGGGTGTACCGAACTACCCAAAGATTGCCCACGGGAGAAACCCCGTTCGCTCTAGCCTTCGAAATGGAGGCTGTTATCCCAATTGAGCTCAAACTCCCGTCGGCACGAGTCGTGGCATTCATCGAACATCGCAATTCGTAAGGTCTTAAAGCCAACCTCGACTTGTTAAAAGAAAAGTGGGAGGTAGCTCAAGTTCGGATGGCAGCCTAAAGACAGAAAGTCGCCCGCTATTACAACTCCCGGGTCAAAAACAAAGTCTTTAGAGCAGGAGACCTAGTGCTTCGACGAGCCGCTGTCTCGCAACCTCAGGATCGAGGGAAGCTTGCCCCAAATTGGGAAGGCCCGTACGAAGTCAAGGAGGTAGTCCGGCCCGGAACTTACTACCTCAAGGAGCTCGAAGGAGCAGACCTCCCGTGACCATGGAGTTCGAAAAATTTACGAATGTATTACCGATAACTTTACTTTAAATAAAAGTTTTATATCCACATGACTTCTCTCTTGGCACGAGCCTATATCGACAGGACAATCGAAACAAACTGTGTGGAGAGAAGGAGGAGAACCTCATCATGACACAATCGAAGGCTCGATCCTCCTAAGATCGGATGGAGGGAGAGGCCCTGCAACGCCCATATGTGCCCCCATAGCCCTGTTAGGGACAGGAGGAGAACCTCGCCCTAAGAGGAGCAAAGTTGAAGGCCCGGTCCTCCTTAGATCGGATGGGGGGAGAGGTACTGCAATGCCCATATGTGCCCCCACAGCCTTATTAGGGACAGGAGGAGAACCTCGCCCTAACAGGAGCAAAGTCGAAGGCCTGGTTACCCTTAGATCGGATGGGGGGAGAGGCTCTGCAACGCCCATATGTGCCCCCACAGCCCTGTTAGGAACAGGAGGAGAACCTCACCCTAACAGGAGCAAAGTCGAAGGCCCGATTACACTTAGATCGGATGGAGGGAGAGGCCCTGCAATGCCCATATGTGCCCCCACAGCCCTGTTAGGGATAGGAGGAGAACCTCGCCCTAACAGGAGCACAGTCAAAGGCCCGGTTACACTTAGATCGGATGGGGGAGAGGCCCTGCAATGCCCATATGTGCCCCCACGGCCCTGTTAGGGATAGGAGGAGAACCTCACCCTAACATGAGCAAAGGCGAAGGCCCGGTTACCCTTAGACTGGATGGGGGGAGAGGTCCTGCAATGCTCATATGTGCCCCCGCAGTCCAATTAGGAACAAAAGGAGAATCTCGTCCTAACTTGAGCTGAAATCGATTACATCAGAAATAGGGGAAGGACCTCGTCCTGACACCAATTAAGATCTGGTCATTCAAGACCAGATAAGAAAAAGGGAACTTTCTCAGCAGCCCCTCCGTGCTCCCACAACCCCACTAAGAGCAGAGGAAAAATCCTCACTCGAGAAAAGAAAAAGAAAAAGGAGAGGGGGGTTAAAAAGGAAAGCGACGAATTGCATCAGCAACAAATCGAAAATAAATTACATCAAAGATACAGGGAGCCTCGTCTCAGCGAGGGTTGGAGTTCTTATCAAAATCTCCGGTCTCTAAGAGAGCTCTCAACACAGGCCAAGGATAAGATGACTTCCTCGGGGCAATGAGAAGCTCAGACCTCCGAGCTCGAACTCTGAAAGGAGGCGTCAAACTCGAATGGTCCCGGACAAATCTGCGGCCATAAACAAAAGGATGGATCAATGCGATGGTGATTGGGTACCTTCGAACGGCATCGATATCAAGCAAGGCAAAAGCCAAAAGAAGCTTGGCAAATGATAATTCAACACGTGAGTAAAAGAGGTAACGAAAAATTTTCTTCTCATGTCATTAACTAAGTATGCATTACAGAGACCTTGAGGCTGAAGAAGAAGATGACAAGAAAAGCAAGCCGACATGGCGATGACCAGGAACCTCCAGACAACATCGGCATCGAACAAAAAAAGGAGGGAATACAATAATAACAATAGTGAACGAAAGAAGTTCGGCAGGCGATGATTCGACACAAAGTGTGGACAAGGTAACAAAAATCTTCCTTTCATTCTTGATTAACAAGGTGTATGTTACAAAGCCCTGAGGACCGAGGAAAAAAGAACATTACTACAAAACTTGAAAAGAATACATTAGAGACCGCTTCAAGCTTTCGACTTCTCCTTCTGGTTCCATCCTTCTCAGCAGTATTTCGCAGTGCGTGTGGTGAATCCATCGGCTCTCGCCCCCCGCCTCGTTTCGCTCCATTGCCGAAACCCCAACCCTAGGGGGAAAAGGGGGGATAGAATTCAAGGGGCGGCAGCAGCGACGGCAGTGGCAATGACGACCTGTATCGAGAAGAACCGGAAGTACCCCAGAGGCCGCGATGATGCTGGAGACATGCACCACCACCGTGTGCTCCCCGACAACCACCATCCTAGGTACTTCGGCGAGGTCGACATGCGCTACTTCTACTACCCCCGCAACAAGTTCTACTGTCCCACCGTCAGCGCCGACCGCCTTTGGTCCCTCAACCCCGACGACGTCAAGAAACCCGCCATAGCTTATGACGGCAACTCTACCCCCTTGATCGGTGTCGCCCTGTTCAACTACTTTAAAATTCTCGGGCAGGATGCGCTCACTGGCTGGTTCCGTTATTAAATCCCTATTGTTGAAGGAATTCTCTCTTGAGCCCCCTTCGAAGCTGTGGGAACCCTCGGTGGCAATTCGATAGCTGCTAAACTTGCAGGCCACTGTTTCCCCCCTCCTACTCCTCTCGATCCATAGCATCCTCTCGAGATTGACCTCCGGGGTAGAGGCTCCAATGGGAGAACTCCTCGAAAGGGCTCGAAAGACTGAAGGCGGTGGGGAGCCGACGGAGATGGCGAAGATTGGCATGAAGAATGCTTAAGATCGAAAAGGGTGCCGATGGGTGGCTAAACTCTCATGTAGAAGAAAGGCGTCGTCTGGATTCTCAGGCGAAATGAAGTCCCTAGAGGGAAGGAGGGGATTTAAATAAGTGATGGGGCCTGGCACAGTTATGGTTGCGGATATCCCTAGGTCAACCAATGCCCGCCACGTGTCCCACTCACCATGGCGTAGGGTTGACTGCTGACGGGACCATTATGGTGTGGCGTTTGGGACTACGCTCCAGCGGGAATTTCGAAAGGACTCTTCAGATCGCCCTAATTAGAAAAAGACTCCAGCACGCGCGCAGTAAATGCCAGGATTTTCGAGGGCGGTCGTGTGCAGGATTCAAGGGAGCAACTTCGGCTATGAAAATTTCTCTGTACTTCATTCAAAACTTGAACTTGGAAGTAGGAAGGCTGGTGTTGGGTATAAAATACCCCCCAGCCGAAGTTCATGTCAGGAGTGACCCTCCAAAGATTCTATCGACGTCCGACCTTCGGCGACATCTCTCCGAACCTCTCCGACGGTCGAGCCTCCACAACGTTCTCGAGTTCTGCTGACGGATAAACCCCCACCAGTGTTGATCGAATTCTCCACGACGGACGGACTCCATCCAAGTTTCTATGGTGGTCGACCACCTTCTAGACTCCATCCGGACTCCTACGGGAGACGGACTTCTTCCCCAAACTCCAACTACAGGTAGACTTCATCCGGGCTCCTACGGGAGCCGGACTTCTTCTCCAACTGCAGGTAGACTCCGTCCGGACTCCTACGGGAGTCGGACTTCTTCTCCGAACTCCAACTGCAGGTAGACTTCATCCGGGCTCCTACAGGAGCCGGACTTCTTCTCCAACTATAGGTAGACTTCATCCGGGCTCCTATGGGAGCCGGACATCTTCTCCAACTGCAGGTAGACTTCATCCAGGCTCTTATGAGAGCCGACTTCTTCCCCAACTGCAGGTAGACTTCATTCGGGCTCCTACCGTTGCCGGACTTCTTCTCCGAACTCCAACTACAGGTAGCCTTCATCCGAGCTCCTACGGGAGCCAGACTTTCACCCTAAACTCCTGTTGCAGGTAGACCTCATCCGAACTCCTACAAGGGCCGGACTCCGAGCTTCTACTGCAAGCAATCTACTCCGAGCTTCTACTGCAGGCTTCGATCGAGCTTCCTCGACAAATGATCCCCAACCGGGCTTCTACGGAGATCGGACTCCGATCGAACTTCTGTAGCGGATAGATTTCGGACGAACTCCTACGACACATGGACTCCAGCAGCCGGACCCCTCCAGTGGATGAACCTCTCCAGCGCCATCCAACATCCACTGTCGGTCGACCCTCTGTCGAATTCTATATGAAATCGAACTTCATCTACGGAAAGCCTCTGACCGAGCTCCTACAGCAAATGGCCCTCACCTGCAGTATTAACGCCCAAGGCACCCAATGGTAGAAGGCTCACCAACAACGTCCGAGCTCTTCTCAGATGGATAGCTACCTCTCTCTGCCAGACACCTCAACCAAGCTTCAGCCGACAGGCCTGGACTCCCTGACAGGCCACAGTAATGGCCACGACTCTGCTCCACTTTCTGCGATGGATTCCGCATGGCTCCACCACTCTCTGGCAAGTTGCGACAACAGACACTGCTCCACTCCCCACAACAGGCTCCATATGGCAGGCCATGGTGATAGCCACAACTCCACTCCACTACTCTTCATAACAGACTCCTCCTGACTCCAAACGGCCCACTACCAGGCAGTTACAAACGTCGCTGTCAGTCTGTTGCACCCTCCACCTATAGAAAGGGAGACCCCAGATACGTTATTCTCTAAGCTCTAACTTCTATCTCGAAACTCTGCTAAAATTTTCGTTCGAGCACTCCATTCTTGTTGAAGCAGAGAACTGACTTAAGCGTCAGAGGGTCTTATCGGAGCACCCCCATCTCCAGTTTAGACTTTCTTTGCAGGTCCTGGTGGCGACCGTGACTCCCTCGACTCTAGCTTCTCCGACGTCGGCGAATTTCTGCACCAACAATATGTATAATATATGATTGCATATTTAGATCATAAATTTAATTTTAATCTGATCTATGATTAGTATATAAGATATATGATATCATATTTAGATTTGAAATTTTATTTAAGATCCGATTTTATATGCATATATGTGATATATATTTGTATGTTAGAACTTAAAAATTATTTTTATATTTTAATACTTACTTTCATGCAAAGAATTTAGATCTGAAATATGATTTTAAAATTTAAAATTTGTGTTTGTGCATGAGGGTTTTGGTTATGAAAAAATTAAAAATTAGGTCATGTAATAGGATTACATCTAAAATTTTTGATTTCAGTCATATGGGTCTAATTTGATTAATTGGTTAAATTGAGTCAAGTGTTGAATTGAGTTAGATCAATTAAGTTAATAATCATACAATTATTGTTGATCAAATTGATTGAGTCCCATATATAGAATCGATTAACCTAAAGACCTAATTTGGCTTATTGATTTGAGCTCGATTCACTTGAGCTAACCAATTCTGATCAATTATCCAATTGGTGTCTAAGGTAAATAATTGAAGATAGTTATTTAATTGATTTCGTTCACTTATCTGGCCAATTTATTGATGTCCAAGGAAAGCAATGGGGGGACCCCCACCAATCTCCACTTACCTGGCCAATTTGAAAGATTGAGTCTCAAATATGATTGCTTGGTGGTTTGATTTAGCCCATGTCAATTACATCGATCATGTGATGACTGATTAGTTGAGATATAAACTCAAATTTTTCCATAAAATATTAAGTCCAAAGTCTTCCACCATTGTAGATGTGCGGGTGTGCTACCGACGTCGATTATTCTCGGCTGGTCACAGTGGTTCAGTTGCATCAAAAATACGCAACCACTCTATTAGTAAAGAGTTACTGTGAGATTAAGATGGAGTTGGACTGTTAGGTGAGAGACCCAATGATGGCTTTACGCCTGCTTGTGAACGGTGGGTCTGACTTAACTAAGAAGTGCAAGCAATAACTATTAGGTGAGCCCACATGACTTAGAGACCAAGTGGCTGTAATATGCTTAGAGAAGCATCTGGACAAAGAGTTATCTATGCATCAGTGTTTATTCATATTACCAATAACTGTTAGGTAAGGTGCACGGCATTGGTGGGACCGCAGCATCCACTAGAAATCTAATTATCATGTTAAAGTTTTTGTTTCTCCACCGGGAGAGTGTGGAAGTTCTGATAAAATAGTGGGAGTCTCTTTTTGTATCTAAAAGTCTCTAGAGTAAAATTATAAAATAAATACAAACACCCAATTAGAATCTTTGCTCTCTACTGTTCATTGTGTCAGCTTCCAACCCTCTACCTTGAATCCTGATATCAATCGATTAACCAAAATCGAGTACATAGACAGGCTTACAAACTTAAGAATTATTTTTAATTTTAAAAAATTAAGTAATATTCTCTATCAGATTATTCTAATGTTAACAACCCATCCAACCCATAGTCAACGAGCTATACTTGATGAGTGAATAGACAATGACAATAAAGATAGGTGGTATACATGAGTACATGTACACTGCCAATGATATTTTGATTCATCCATAAGTATTGTGAGGTGATCAAAGTCGCACAGCACATATGATGCATGATGGACAGTCAGTCTATAATCATTATTTGATCATGATTGAGGACATTAAAGAGCTTAAAAGGCTTAACATGACCATGCATAAAGAATTGCTTATGGATTTGATCCTGCGATCCCTGATTAATTTATATGAGTAGTTTGTGGTAAACTACCATATGAAAGACTATTATGGCACCTCATCTGAATTGCTCAAAGTGTTGATAATGAAGGAACCTTGAAAGAGTTCAGAGATAAATACCTGGAGAGCCTAAAGAAATAAAGACACACCTAGAGTAGGTATGTCGAAATTGCTCAATATTGTCCTTATAATTTCTTCTTCTCCTAGTTGAGCTACAGACTCTAGTATAGAGTCGATGGAAAGGTAGAGGGCTGAGGAAGTAATGCTTGAATTGGCTATAAGGCAACAGTTACTACTGCGGCCATGGGTATCTATCCTTTGCGATCATCATTTGGATTTAGTTCTTAGAGACAGTCTCTATCATTTGCATGTTGATGTATATATAACTTAATTGAGTAATCAGTTAATGCCATTGGTTCTGAGAGATCCAAAATTGAGATAAAATTTAAACTATATGTGGAACCTATAGCTAAGTCATATTAGAGAAGAAATGATTAACAAACTGAAAAAATATGGATTTGGATTCATTGACTGTTGAGTTAAATCTAGTTTGTTCATCATCTCTTTGAAAAAATATGACAAAGCTACTCTTGTGGGACAAGAGGAAAAGGACCACTAAGATACTTATCCTGGTATACATTTGATGTGTGTAGCCCATGTGATGTTTTAACCAAGGAGTTGTCTCTACTTTGTATATAAGATACAAATCTAAAATTTTTGAAAGGTTCAAAAAATTCAGATGTAAGTAGAGAAATAAATCGAAAAATTTTTGAAGGTACTTCAATCAGATAGAGGATGCAATACCATTGAAAATGGTATTGCTTCATATTGGACCCCTCTTAGTAAATCTCAGCTCAATGAGATAAGAAAAGTCATGAGATTATATGAGATATGATCTGATCCATAATGAAATTCACTGATTTATTTAGGGACATGCTTTATTTTTATGAAAATGGATTCTCTCTAAACCTGTTCCTACCACACCATATAAGAAATGACATGGTGAGAACTAAATCTTGATTATTTTGAGATTCAAAGATATCCAGCCTGTGTTTAGGATAGTAGGTGGGTATGTTAGAGGATAGATCTAAAAGTCCTTCCTAAAAGAGTTTGGGATATTACTTTCTGATGGGATTACAATGTGATTGTGACTCAATACTATCTTTTTGGAAAACTGTTTAACCAAGATGAAGCAGTGGAAGGAAAGTTAAGCTCTAAGAGAGTGTCTTTGAAGAGCAAAGAGCCTTGGGACCTTAAGAACATATTAATCATGAGCCAGTAGATGTGTATTCCTCCTCCACCTCGTACACATAGTAGGATCTCTAATCTTCTCAAAAGGTACTTGAGTATGCTTAACAGAGGATGTAAAAAAAATTATTTTTCATGGGAGATAGAAAATATAGAGATGATCCCAGAACCTACATGAGGCGATGTGAGACATCGACTCTAAGAAAGGATATGAAATAGCTTTTTTGAGTAAAAATCTTTTGAAGATTTCTATATGGAATAGCCTATAGATTTCACTTCTTGTGATAGGTGATCACAAAGACCACAATTCCCTTAGAGTTGGAACATTCATTTCAATAATATGATCAAATTATTTGATTAGATATGAGGAATTATGGGTTTCAAAAGGATCAGTGAGAGTGTCCAATACTGACATCGGTTAAAATATGGTTGAATATAGATTTCTCTATGAAAGATATAAAGTGAGCATCCTAAAGATCTATAGAGATAGATGTAATTAGATGCTTGTTAATAAAGTACAGAGATCGGATGCTGAAAGCATTCAGCATAGAAATCTCAGAGAAGGGTCTGCTACCCTCTCAGATATAGTCGTATGCCATAAAGTACTTGAACTGATTATACCATGATTGTCATAAGTAAATATCAGTTGTATCCAGGCTGTGAACACTGGATTGCTGTGAAAATATCTTTAAGCTCTTAAGAAGAACTAAGGATATGTTCGAAGAAAGATCAAAGCAAGGAGTAGGAGGATATACCAATTCAAACTTTATGTCTGATGTTGATGGTAGAATGTCTACACATGGATGTGTTTCTATATCAATATCTTAGAAGGATTTCAAATAATCGATCAATGGAAGCTGAGTACACTATAGATGTGTAAAATGTATTCTAGTTTTAATGTTAGTTGCAGAATTGGTTGTCATGCCATCAAATGCCGTGACACTATACTACAAAGATAATGGCACCATAGCTTTTACTAAAGAGCCTAGGTCTCACCAGATAACCAAGCATATAGAGCAGCAAAACACGTGACCATCTCAAGTAAAAATACATAGAGCTGCAGAGAGCAAACTTCACATGTGATGTGGATGACCCACTGATAAATCACTTAGCTAGCCTAAGACTATAGCTTGTCTTGTGAAGATAGGGCTTGCTACATGACAGATTGGCTTTAGTGCAAGTGGGAGATTATTAGATGTATGCCCTAGAAGTCAATCTTGGCTGACATATTTCAATCTCTAGGATGTGATTTTATACTTATTGGACAATTATATTATCATTCATGTCTATGTGTCCATGAATCATCCAAGAGATTAAAAAGATGATAACACATATTCTCAAAGAGTTGAGAATTTAAGGCATATGTCATTGATGGTTGATTCCTAAATTACTCTTGGTCATAGGATCATCATGGAGATGGTGATTGATCCGGATAGACCAGTGCATGGATCACTATCTTCGAACAGATGAATCTCAAGTCTGCAGTGTAGAGACACTGGAGCGAGAGTATAGATGGTTGTTGGAGAATAACTAGCACTGAGTGTGACCAACACGAGAAGTCACATGGATGTCTGCTCACTCGTTAGTGAATTTTTTGATGCTGCAGTTGTATGACTGGTCTTTTGACCTGAGATGACACTACTGCTCATAGTGAGGTAACTGAAGTTTGACTGACACATCAACATGGGTCTCAATAAGTCTTGTAGTGGATGTTGGCGATAGTTGGCCACTGTAGGAGTGGGGTGTGTATCAAGATGAGATCTATTGATCTGAGCAAAAGGGAGTAGTCCTTGGGATTAAGAGACTGAGTCTTTAAGTCTATGGCCATAGCAGTGTGATTGATGAAAAAAAATTTTCATAGAATCACATATGGACTTTAGCTGATTGAATCTATCATATGATCAATGTTGAAATTTGAAGATTTATACATGACCTGCCATCTAGTCGAGTCTCACGATAGAGAGACTGAATCACACATTAACTACACCTAGAGGTTCATTTCAGTTCTACTGGGTTGCCAATACATACTGCTAGGTGTCACTAGTAGATTGTAAGAGCTCTCTAGGATTATTTTGAATCGACAATCTTTGTTGAGTTAGAGTGAAATTATTCTGATTCATTGAAAATAGTTTCAATGATACGATGATAGAGATCATTGTATGTCTCACTACCAGATGGAATTGAACCTGTGAGGTCACACAATAAAGAGATTAGGCCTGAAATAAGTAATTGAGCTTATGAAGTGTCTATTAAATTTAGAGAAAACTATTGGATTCATGGTAACCTTGCTAGTACATGATTGGACCTAATTTCTCTTTCTGTTGGGATTACTTATTTGATAAGTTAATTCTAATTTAATTACCTACTAATAACTTACATGAATAAGATTTATGAGACTTCAATTATTGGGTGTCTAAGGTTATGGATCACATAAATTAAGGGTGTAAGTCCCTTATGAATCTCCTTGATAGTTATTATGGGGTGCCACCTTAATTTGATCAATTTGGACGTATCCATTGATTAGAGGGTCTTTTATTTTTATATGGGGCATCTCTTGGGAGTATTTTAGGGTGTCTAATTATAGGTGCAAGGGCTCCAATTATTGGTGCCTAATGGGCTTCCTAATGTAAGTTGGATAACTTAAGTTAATAGGAATCCTAATGCAAGTAGGACTTGTATTATGAGATTGAATAGGATTCAATCCTTATGCCTATTTAAAGAGACCTCTCCTAAGATCCCTAGAGCATCAAAACTAGTAGGCTCACATCCAAAGGCTCTCCCCATGCCCTCTCTTCCTCTCCCTTTCTCCTCTCTTGGGTGTTCTATACGCCCCTTCTTTGGGATGCGTGTCCCAAGGAGTTCCATGTCCAAAAGAGTTTGGGTGCCTCTTTCTTGTTGGTTTCTATCATCTGGTAGCAGCACATAGCAAGAAAAAACTCTAGAGATGAGAAGAAGAAGAAGATCAAGGAGAAAGATTAAGTATTAATCACGATCCAAGCTTCATTCAAATTCAGCAGGCTGAATTTTGGAGATTCAAAATTTAGATTATAGAAGACTATTCCAGGCTGATCCCAAGTAGATACTCATAGAGATCAGACATTCGTGCGGCTAACAAAGAGCCTTATCTCTTTCAGATCCGATTTGAAGAAAGAGATTGTGAAACAGGTATGTGATTTGATCGCAATCTAAATTTCAGCATATATCAATTTCAGCAAATGAAATAGATCCATGTGATTATATATTTTTATACATGCAAAATTTAGATTAAAATTATTTTCATCTTATTCTCCATTGTGGTATTTAGAAAATTAGGTTTTGAAATACATATACATGCTTCAAACCCTGAATTTCAACGGTTCTTAACTGCAATCCAGTGCTCCTCACTTGGATTCGACTGATGTCTACTTATGACACTCATGATAAGTACTATATCAGGTCAAGTACACAATATGGCGTACATGAGTCTCCCTATAGTTGAAGCACAAGGGATCTTGCTCATACGTTGGATCTTCTCATGTGTGTCTGGACACATCGTCTTGGAGAGATAAACATAATGTCTAAGGAAACAAATACCCCTCTTGGAGTTTTTTGTGATGAACCTCTTCAGCACCTCCTCTATATATATTTGCTGAGAAAGTCCTATCATTCTCTTAGATCTATCCCTATAGACCTTTATACCAATAATGTAGGAAGCTTTTTCTAGACCTTTCATAAAGAATTTCTTTGATAACCATACCTTGACTGAAGTTAATATAGAAATATCATTTTCAATCTGAAGGATATCGTCCACACACAAAATGAAGAATGTGACAGCGCTCCCGCTAATCCTTTTATACACACAAGGATCCTCTTCATTTTTAATGAAATCAAATGATTTGATCACATCATTAAAGCAAGTGTTCCAACTCTGAGATTCTTACTTGAGTCCATAAATGGACCTTTCCAGCATGCAGACTTTGTAATGACTATCACTGGATGTGAAACCCATAGACTGCTCCATATAAATATCTTCCTCAAGATATCTATTTTGAAAGGCAGTTTTCACATCCATCTATCAGATTTCATAATTGTAGTATGTTGCAATAGCAAGTAGAGTTCGGATAGATTTCAGTGTGGCCACTGGTAAAAAGATTTTTTGGTAATCAATACCTTCGCTTTGACTATAACCTTTCGCTACTAGCCTTGTCTTATAGGTCTCCGCTTGACCATCCGACCCAATTTTTTTTTGTAGATTCATTTACACCCAATGGATATAATATCCTTAGATGAATCTACTAAAGTCCAAATCTGGTTGGAATGCATGGAGTCAATTTTTGACTTTATTGCTTCCATCCATTTCTCGGAGTCTACATCTAACATTGCTTCATCATAGATCTTGGAATCATTCTTAATGTCCTTATCTCTCATAAGAAATGCTTCCTCTAAGTCTTCTATAAGAATACCTAAGTATCTTTCAGGAGGATAGGAGATCCTACTAGATCTACGAGATGGAGGATATACCATATCAACTGGCTCACTAATAGGTTCAGGCTCCTGGACTCGATGCTCTTCAGAAATCTTTTCTTTGAGCTCAATCTTCCTCCCATTGCCTCTGTCTTGGATACTTCTTTTCCAAGAAGATGGCATGAAGACTCACAATCACATTGTGATCCTCTAGAAGATAGAAATAGTACCCCATGGATTTCTTAGGATACGCTATAAAACGAGCTCTAAGTGACCTAGCCTCCAACTTGTCCACCTGCTGTCGCTTGATAAGGGTTGGATATCTCCAAATCTTAGGGTAATCATGACTCAGCTTCTTATCATGCCATAACTTGTATGGTATGATAGAAATGAATTTAGAGAGAATCTTATTTATAAGGTGAATAGCAGATAGTAATGCATGTCCCCAAAGAAAAGTTGGACGATTAGATATGTGCCCTAGAAGCAAATTATTGCCTGATACATTTTGTAATTCCAGGGCATAATCTTGTACTTATAATATTTTTATTATTAATAAATAATTTTTATTTCAATCATGTTTGTGCGTCCATGATTTATCTTAAAAATTAATAAAGATGATTTTGTATATTCTCAAAGTGTGGAGAATTTGAGACATACATTTTAGTGGTTAGTTTCTAAATACTCTCGATCAAAGGATCGTTATGGAAGATAGTGATCAATCCATTCGAGATTGGTGCATGATTCACCACTCTTGTAGGAAGATGAGTCTCAAGACTATAATGTAGGGACACTGAGGTGAAGGTGCAGATAGTTGTTAGAGAACAACTTGTACTGAACGTGACCATCATGAAAAATTATTTTAATGTCTACTCACTCATCAGTTGTTATCTCGATACTGTAGTGGTGTGAGTGGTCCTTTGACCTATGGTGTCATCGGCTATTCACAATGAGACTACTGAGTTTGACTGCACATTTCTTTGGTTCTTAGCCATTTAGGCCCTTGCTGTGTATGTTGGCTATAGTAAGTTCAGATTCTCTATTTGGAGTAGGATGCACCTAGATAGAATCTATCGACCTTGGTAAAAAAAGAGAAGTCCTATGCGATTTATGAGATTGAGTTCAGAAAGTCTTTGGCCAAAGCAAGTGTGAACACTGAAAAAAAAAATTATGAGATTCACAAATGAACTCGAGTTGAGCCAAGCTTGTATATGATTGACGATGAGTCTAATATGTTTTCCATGATCTCCGTCAAGTCAGGACTCACGATAGAAAGACTGAATCATATGATAATTACATCTAGAGGTTCATACTTTCATTCTACTAGATTGTCACTACATACTGCTAGATGTCACTAATAGATTTTGGAACTCATCAGGTGTCATCTTGATGATCGATGACCCTCAAAGGATAGAGTTGGAATTATTCCAACCCATTGAAAGAAGTTTCGATGATATTGTGATGGAGATGATAATATATCTCACTATCAGATAGAATGAAACCTATAGGGTCATACATTAAGGATTCGATCTTGAATTTACCAACTAGAATTATGAAGTTCAAATGGGGTCAGGATTTTTTGAAATCTTATTGGATTTAAGAGAACCTTGCTAGCACATGGTTAAATCCAATTCTTCTCTGAACTTTGATTGGATCAAGTTCATAGCCTTGAACCTAACCTAAATCTATTTGAATTTAGCTGGGCACCTAATTATGAGCCCAAGAGGATTGAATTAAGTCAATGAGTTGGCTAAATTATCTCCTCATTGTCCCCTCATAATGTGTGTAGAATTATTGGAAAGAAGGGATGGCACAATCCTCTTTTTTTTGACAAGACCAAGGGACGCCAACCTCTTGGATGACATGAGGATCAGAGAGGGGCCCGTCCCCTTTTTTGGCTAGGTGTGGAAGGAGAAAGAGAGAGGCCACGCCCCCTCTCTTGTGCATGAAAATCCTAAGGGGGTTCCAAGTATTGGCGCCCAAACTACCTGCCCTTTTTTATGAGGGGCGCCCACTTAGACTGTCTTATCTGACTAGGACACCCTATCTACTGTCAAAAGAGGAGATGGTCTTTCCAATTAGATCTGATTTTCTTAAAAAGAAAATCAAAACAAAAGGTAAGAGACCTTATGAGATAAAATCTAACCTTTTTAGCCTAATTGGATAATGATTTGAAATCAACAAAGGCCTATTTAAGGAGATGGTCTCCTAGAATTTCATTATTATTAAATTTTGAGAATTCAAAACTCCTCTCACTTCTCCATGCCTCATCCTCTCTCTCTCTCTTCTCTTTTCCACATCCAAGGGTTTGGCATCCATCCTTCTACATGCTAAGAGTTGAGGAGGCTTTCTTCTAAAGTGAGGAACGAAGAGAAAAAAGCTGTAGTTCAAGAGTTAAGTTCATAGTCAAGATCAAAAAATTGATCAAGGTTCTAAAGGACTAAGATCTTACTTGAAGAAGAAGGATCTACTATGAGAAGAAGGATTTAAGGTTGATCCCGATAGATATCTGTAGAGACCGGACAAATATGCAGCTCGAGGACCTTCGCATTTAAGATTATCAATAGTGGTGTATTTCAACCCACACAAAGATATTGAGATTTGATCTCATCTTTATTTTTATTTTCAGATTATATGCATATCTTTATTCTGGGGCTTGGGTAGGCTTAGATATGATCTAATGCATATGGGGATTAAAAGATTTAATCCAGTTCTTTTCTGCTACTATTCAAAAGATTTTAAAATCTATACATGCTGCCTATCCAATTTTCTAATACTGTGAAGCTCATCATGGACTGGACCATATCCAATAGGTTTCAATTCCTCCTTTCGGATATCCCGTTGAGTTGAGATATCTCTGGAGGTGTCTATTGTGCCCACTAAGGTATTCACCTCCTCGATCAGATTGAAGAATCTTTATGAATTTATCGATTTATTTTTCTACTTCATGTCTGAACTCTTTGAACTTTTCAAAAGCCTCAGACTTATGGTGCATTAAATACACAAACCCATACCATGAGCAGTCATCAGTAAAGGTTATGAAGTAAATATAACCATCTCTAAACTATACATCAAATCGATCACACACATCAGTGTGCACCAGGGCTAATATATTAGTGGCCCTTTCCCCTTGTCCTACAAAGATAGCTTAGCCATCTTTCCTTGAAGATAGGACTGACAAATTGGATAAGACTCGAAAGTCAATAGCCCAATAAGACCATCTTTCTCTAATTTGTTAAGTCTGTCCTCTCCAATATGACCTAGTCTAAGGTGTCATAGATACTTTTAGCTAATTCTATCTTTAAGTCTCTTAAACCCTACAGTACTCATAATTTGCTCGTTAAGATTAACACTCGCATCCATATGCAAATGATAAAGACCGTCTATCAATTAGACATGTACAATAATTTTATTTTTAAAATAAATTGAATACATATCTTCATTAAAATAAAAATTAAAATTATCCTATGTCAGTATAAAAATAAAAATTAAATTCCTACTAACTACAGATACAAAATAATAATTTTTTAAAAGCAAACTAGATCCTAACGGTAGCTTTAAAGAGTAGGTTTCGATGGCTATAATAGTAACTTTTGCCCCATTACTGACTTAGAGAGTAATCTCACCTTCTTTTAGTCCTCTAACTTCCTCTAGATCCTGCATAGAAGGGCATAAATGAGCACTCGAATCTGAATCTAAAATCCAACTAGAAGAAGAGAAAATCGTTTGATTAGTTTGAATAATGAGCAATTCAGACATACCTTCAGAAAGCATGTCCTTTCTCTTATTCTTCACTATGGCCATGTATGCAAGATAATTTCTTCTCCAATGGCCTTCGACATTGCAGTGGAAATATTTTCCTTTATCGTTGGCCTCCTTCGGAGATTTCTTCTTCTTCTCACTCATGGTCTTTTACTTCTTCACAGATTTTTTATTCTTCTTCTTCCCAATAGACTTTCTCTTAAAAGAAGCCCGCTCCATAGTAAGAACTGTTCTCCTTAAACTTTTCAAGGTGCCTTCAGCTGTCACTAGCATATTCAATAACTCGAACAAGGTGCTATCAATCTTATTCATATGGTAGTTCATGATGAGCTACCCATACGAATCAGGAAGGGACTGCATGATCAGATCTATCTGTAGTTCCTTGTCCATATTCATTTCAACCTTCTGAAGCTCTTCAATGTTTTTGATTATTATTAGACAATTATCATGCACAGACTATCCATCATGTATTTTTACTCTGAAAAGTCTATGGGAGACTTCAATGTGAGCCATACGACTTTGCTCACCATACAACTCTTGCAGGTGAGTCAGAATCTATCTGATAGTCCTCATGTCTTCATGTTGACACTAAAGATCATTGATCATGGATGCAAGAAATATAGCACCTAGCCTTGTTGTCTTCATCCATCCACTTGTCAAGTATAGCTTGTTGATCAAGGGATGGGTGAGCTGGCAACACAGGCATCTCTTGGTCTAGGACATGGGTCAATTTCTTGAAACTGAGAATGATTCTCAAGTTCAAGAGCCAGTCTTTGTAGTTCAATCCAGTCAACCTATTGATGTCAAGGATTCGGACTAGAGGGTTTGAACTTGACATGGTTAATTAGCTGCAGAAAGAAATAATTTTCAATTAGATGTTTGTACTTGTAATGTTTGTTATAGGGACTTTAATAAACAAACAAGGCTTCCACTATTTCTGCTAATCTCCTACACTCCTCGGATGAAAAAATGAAAACCTATATGCAATCATTTCTAGTGGGTACTGCGCTCTCACTGATCCATGTGCATCTCACCTAACAGTTATTGATGATGTATGAATCAATAAGTGAACAATACTTTATCTATTACATCACTAAGCAAGATGCAGCAGGTTTGGTCTCTAAATCCTGTGGTCTCATCTAATAATTATTTGCACATTTCTTAGTTAAGTTAGACCCACCGTACACTAGCGGATGTAAAGCCATCATTGGGTTCCTCACCTAACGGTTATTGGGTCCAACCCCATCTCTACCTCAGACAATCCAATGCCATAGAGTGGTTGTGTCCTCCCAATGCAATTGAACCACTGTAACCAGCCAAGAATGATCAATGTCAGGAAGGCACCTCCATCTCTACAATGGTGGAAGACCGCTAGACTTAATATTTGATTGAAGAGATTTAGATTCATGTCTCTTCCTTAATTAGTCAAAATGGTTATGACTAACCTAGTGGCATGGTCTAGCTCGAATCAATAAGTAACCTAATACAAAACATAATCTCCCAAAATGGATAGGTAAGTTAAGATGTGTGGGGGTCCCTCCATTATTTTTCTTAGATACTAATGAATTAGCTAGGTCAGACAATGGAATCAATTAAATAATCACCATCTATATACTTATCTTAGACATCAAATTGATTGATTAGAACCGATCAGCTTAGCCTATTGACTCAGGCTCGATCTACTGAGCCTAATTAAGTCTTAAGTTGATCAATAACATGTGGTTGTTAATCGATTCGATCAAACTATAACTAATTAGATTAGTCATAAGCATACTTTGACCTAATCCTAATCAATATTTGATTCGATTTGATCAACCGCTCAAACTAGATCTAATTGAGCTACACATACCCTTAACCCCATATTTTATGCAATTGAAATTTTGGATCTTACATTCATAATTTTTTATCTTTTAATTTCAAATCTTAATTCCTAATTAAGTATATTATGACATGGGTTTAGTTAGATGTCAAATCAATTTCTAATCTAAACTATTTTAGACTGCATCACATGCAATTTTGCTATTAACAGACTCGAGTCGACTCACCCTGAAACTCAGATTGACTCGTCAGAAACTGTAAACCTATGCCTGCAAGATTGAGTCAACTCATACACAAATGAGCTAACTCATCAGGGTCTCAAATTGACTCCAACAAGGATAAGTCAACTCACCAAAAGCTCGAGTCGACTCGAACTGAATTTGAGTTGACTCGATAGGTAAGCCAGCAACAATTTCAGGGTTTCATGCAAAATAGATCCTCGGATTTCAAATCTAGGGTTTTGCAAAAGTTAAATTTCAGATCATGTATGAACAAATTATATATCACATATATAATTTTATATTTTAAAATTAATTAAAAATACATATCTAATATGCATGCAAATAAAAACTATATCTAAAATCTGAATCACATATATCTAGGATCTTCAGGCTACTAGAAATTTAATCTAACATATCAAAATATATAATCTATTAAATTTTAGATTAGATTATCTTTCACATATCAGATATATGAAAAATAAATCAGATCATATATTTATGAAAATCAAGTTTTAATCATGGAAATTTTCAAATCTACTAAATTATGATGTTCTACCTCATTCTAAGATAATCTTATTTCAGAATGATATCAAACTCATAAAAATAACTTAGATTTGATTTCTTCAAATCAAATTTTAGATTTAAAATTTATTTAAAATATACTAGAACAATGTGGCTCTGATACCACTATTAGAAAACAGACTGATTCGCATGCATAGATCTATGTGATTACGATAATCACAACGGAAGTAGATTTTAAAATTTTTAATCTAATCTAAGCATGCTGATTCTAAATTATAATCAAGCCTAGGATTATCTAACATGTATAAATAAATTTATAAACATAGATTTAAAATCATAAACAGTAAGAAGAATGTATACTTGATCGCTTTTTTCTCTTTCATCAAATCGGATCCTATGGATGTCTGGGGTTGCTGTCGTAGTCGCACAAGTGCTCGACCTCTACTGGTATCCATACAAAAATATTTTAATCAAAATTTTAAAATTTTTAGGGTACTAGCTCCCTTGCAGGCATCATTTTCCAGCTTGAATATAACCACTTTACTTGATATCACTGGAGGTAGCCCTGTATAGGATCTAGGGGATTGATCCTAACCACCAAGAAAAATCAAGAAATCATTTCTTGATTTTCTTTCTCTCTCTCAAAGGCCCTCTCTCAGATCTCTATCTAATGTGAAATACTAGTATGGAAGAGAAGAGATGAGAGGTGGTTGGCGTGGAGAACGAAAAGGGACATGAGGTAGTTAGCGCACAAAACAATCGATTTTTTTTCCTCACCCATCCTCTTTTATAATTGTGTCACATAAAATTACCTTGTTTACCATTCCAACAATTGATAAGAATCAATTTGAATTATTTAAACCTTATCCCTATCTAAATAGATGTCCAAACTAATCAAGAAACATCAAGAAAACACCTCTCCATACCCCATCATGTGTGCACGCACAAAAATAGCAAGAAAAATCATTGCCCACTCCTCTTTCAAGTTGACCACTTGGAAAGAGAAGCCTAGAGAATCGGGGCACTAAGGGTTAGGTTCAATTTGGTTAAAGTTAGATCCAAATCGAGTCCAAATTAAGCTCAAATTGAATCAAATTCAAAAGGCTGTCAAACCTAATCCAATCAGGCTTGAAATCTAAATCTGATTTGAATAATTTAGTTTAATTAGTATTAAATTAAATTAAATTTGATCTAAATTAATTAAAATTTTATCCATAATTTAATCAACCTCAAATAAATCATAACATTTATAATTAAGTTCCTATGCTAACAATTAGCAGTTACTGAATCTATAACACTTACAAATTAGTAGTTTTCAAATTCAAACTATCAATCAAATTGATAATTCAAATTTGATCCAAGCCATTGATCAGGTTAAACTCTTTTTGTGTGTGACCTCTTAGGTTCTATTCTATCTGGTAGTGAGATATATCATGATCTTCATCACAGTATCATCAAAACTCCTTTCGATGGGCCAAAATAATTTCAGCTCACCCCAATAAAGATCGTTGATCCAAAAATAATCCTAATACATTCTCACAATCCACCAGTGACATCTAGCAGTAAGTAGTGGCAATCTAATAAAATAAAAAAATATAAATCTCTAGGTACAGTTATCGTATGATTTAGTCTTTCTATCATGAGTTCCAACTTGACAGAGGTCATAGAGAACTCATCAAACCCATCGTCAATCATATGCCAGATTGGCTCGACTCAAGTTTACTTATAAATTCTATGAAAATTCTTTTTCAGTATTCACATTTGCTTCAATCGAAGACTTCCTGAACTCAGTCTTGCTAATCATATAGGACTTCTTCTTTTCCATCAAGGTCGATAGATTCTATCTGGATGCATCCTATTCTAACAGCGAATCTAAACCTACTGAAGCCAACATACACAGCAAGGATCCAAATGTCTAGAGATCAGGAGAACATACAGTCAAACTCAGTAGCCTCATTATGAATAGACAATGACATTGTAGGTTAATGGACCACTTACACCGCTGCAACATCGAGAAGATCACTGATGAGTGAGTAGATATCCAAGTAATATTTCGTATTGATCACATTCAGTGTAAGTTGTTCTCTAACAACCACCTACATTCTTACTCCAGTGTCACCATACTGTAAACTCGAGACTCATCTATCTATAAGAGAGGTGATCTATGCATCGATCTTACATTGATTGGTCACTGTCCTCTATGACGATCCTTCGATCGAAAGTATTTAGAAACTAACCACTAATAATGTGTCTCAAATTCTCAATATCTCAAGAATATAAAATATCATCTTTATTAATTTTTAGGATAAATTATGGACACATAAATATGATTGAAAACTAAAATTACCCTTTATTAATAAAATTTTACAAATACAAGAAAAGATCCTAGAAATACATAATGTGTTTGCTAACAATTGGCTTCTAGGACACACATCTAACAAATCCATGTGTATCTATGGATAGATTCTTAACCAATTATTTATCCAAATAATTTTTGATAATAATTTTATCTTAGATTTTATTTCAGGAGGCTAGGGCCTCCACTGAAAGTCTTGGTTAGGTCCAACCATTAACATGACCATGCTCAGTCCAACCAACCAACAAATGATCAGGCTTGACTTTGGTCAGCCAACCTAACCACCCATTAGAGAGACACGACTTAGTTATCACATTATGAATGATAATTCTAATAGTGAAAAAGCACTAGGCTTTTGGACCTCTGATGATTATCAGACTAATGGACCCATTATCACCCAACCTAATGGGAGGCTATGATCTAGTTACTCTCATAACTAGCTCATTTTAAGGACCTAATAATTTAGAAGATTTGGTTAATGATTTGATAAGTAATTGATCGATGAGTTTTAAATCTTCCCATTGACTTCATCAAGTCATGAAAAAGACTAGACAAGCTGGTGCATTGGATTGATAAGTCTAAATCCTCCCACTGACTTCATGAAGTCATGAAGAGAATTAGAGATAAGCTGGTCCAAGGGCACCTAAATCAGTTGAACTGATTTAATGATTTGAGAATGAGAGAAGAGATCGACCAGCAGTCAAAAGTCCTCCCACTAACTTCACCAAGTCAGTGAATTGGACTAAAGATAAGTATGATCTAGAGATACCTAAATCAGTCACACTGATTTACCTTAATGGTATGGGTCAGCTCAAATCAATTAGTGATCTAATCAAAATATAATCTATCAAATTGGCTAGGTAAGTAAAATTGGTGTGATGGTCTTTCTCGACTTGCCTTCGACACCATCAAAATGGCCAGATAAATGGATTACCAATTAAAAACCATCGATCGTATTACCAAGTAATATTGCCAAACTTGCTTTAGACACCAATTGATCAATTAGTCTTAATTTGGTCAACCAAAAGATTCAGGCTAAACCATTGGGTTATGATCTAATCTATTTGGTATGGTCAAAAATATGGACTTGATCAAGCTACAACTATGGAGGTTGATCTAGAAAAATTCTTACCTAATTTAATTCATCTCTTGATTAGATTTAATCAATTTTTCTATTTAATCAATTTCTCTAATTAGTCTATATTTATTTCTAACCATAGGTCTAACCCAATTAAAAGACTTGAATCATGCTAGCCCATTATCTATCGATTTATGAGGTGTCTTAAGATCTTCAATTTTTAAATCTAGATCACTTAATTCCAAATTAACTGTGTGAAATATGTGTTTTAGTTTGTAAAACTATTTTACTAGGATTTTAAGTGAAGCATACCATATGTTTCAAAATTTTAGAACTTAAAATCTAATTTTCAGATCTATGTTTCATAATTAAACATGTATCGATTTGTTCTAAATCTTATACATACATCATATATATCATAGCAATATTCAGATCAATTCAAATTACATCATATGTAACATATAATTAAGATCTTAAAACTAATTTTTATATCTAAATTTATTTCACTAATATTGTAATAAATCATAAATTATTTTAGATCTAATCTAAATATATTTATGATCAAAATAATTTTAAAATTTTATTTGCTATTCTTCTTCATGAGATATAATCACATGGTACCTCTATACGTCATAAGAGCACCCCATCGAATAGGAGGAAAGTATCTTTAAACCCTACTTGCTCTTATGACCGGATGATCTGGTGATCATCTCAATTCGAGTACAAGGCTATTAAGATCAAAAATTTAATTTTTAAATCCAATTGCATCTATATATACATTGTCTAATAATCTACATTACGATATGTAGTGATAATTCAAGCATGCACTTATAAATATGATCATATCATTAATATTAAGTCTCTAATCTAATTAGATCAC
This sequence comes from Elaeis guineensis, assembly GCF_000442705.2. Taxonomy (NCBI): domain Eukaryota; kingdom Viridiplantae; phylum Streptophyta; class Magnoliopsida; order Arecales; family Arecaceae; genus Elaeis; species Elaeis guineensis. The sequence continues at coordinate 102,677,345 of NC_026000.2, forward strand.
ATCATCCAACGATGTTTCAGATAAATTTTAGATCTGAATCTACTTTTATACAGCATATAAAATAATTAATTTCAGATCTGAATCACATAGAAAAATAATACAAACATACACATGAACGTACAAAAATAAAATTTTTAGTTAGATCTGATTTTGCATTATGCAGAATTTTATTTGAAATCAGATCTAAAAATCTATCAAAATAGTTTAATTCATATCATAATTATATCTAACATCCAATCTGAAATACTTCATAAAAAAATTTATTAAAACTAATTTAAAATAGATATGTAATCAGGTTGTTAATCTAACAAAAATCTGCATCAAGAAAATCCTGTTATAATAGATTTATAATAACCTTCAATCAACCATTGATTAGGTTCTTGAAATCTAGTCAAAATTAGTTCAAATAATTCTTAAACAACAGATCTAATTTTGATTTATTATCTACCATAAAAATTTGATGACATATTTCATATAAAAATATCAAAAAATTAATCTATACATCCATATATCAGCATACTAGTTGAAAAAAAATTTACCAATCTGATCGAATCGTCAGAGTACATCTGAAAAATTTTTCTATTCTAAGGATTACATAGCAATTATGGGTTATCTTGGTCATAGTGGAGTAAGTATCAAAATATCCAGGAGAACTTGAATCCGATGCCTTGTGAGGCTTGAATGTACAAACCCTCTACTTCGCGCACACATCTGGTTCCATAGGGAAGAGGAATGATCTTCTTTGGGGCATTAATCCTTAGAAGGGAAGCAAGGGATGGAATGAGATCTCATCTCATGGGTGAAAGGAACCTTGGACAAGAACTTTCATGCTAAGAAGAAAGACGCCTAAGGGGTCTCCATGCCCAAAAGAAATTAGCATCCACTCCTTATTTTTCCTCACAGTGGTCTCTTATGTTTTGTCACACAAAACTTGAATCCACCAATCAGTAGTTTAGGTACACTTCTTATATAGATTGACGCCCCATGTGTGATCAAGTCCTAACTGATTTAGGACATATAATTCAATCCAAGTTGAATTAGTTACAACCTTATCCATTAAGAAAACCGAAAGAGAAAAGGAGAGTGCTACTCTTGGTGTGAACTATATTCACGCATGCACAAAAGGGCAGAATAAACCAATGCCCTTCCTCTTTATGGTCAGATCCCATGAGAGAGGGTCTTAGGTACTTGGGACTCTATGGATCTAATCCGATTTGGGTCCAAACTGAGTTCAATTCGAACCTGATTCGAATCGGATTCGAATCAAATTTGAAGAGGCTGTCAATCCTAATCTAATTAAAATTTTGATCTAAGTCTAACTTAATTTTTTAATCTAATTAAATCTTAACTAAATCAGATCTAATCTGAAATTAGTTAGGATATAAATTAATCTCTCATAAATTCTTTGGATCATTTATTAGATCATTATCATCTTCGAAATTAAACTTGTACCTCATGTCCAGTGCTAGCTTGACATAGATAATTCTTTAATCTCATATAATCTCTAACTTAATTTTTAATTAAGCTAATCTATTTAATCAAGTCTTGTACTTCCAAATTGAATACATAGACTTAGGTCAATTTTTTTCTATTTTGTCTGATTTTTGTGTGTGACTCCATAGGTTTGAACACTAAGCCGGTAGCATCGAAACTACTTCCTGTACTAATTGAAGTTACCATCTAGCAATGATTTTCAATATCCGAATAAGTCGAATGTTTATAAGGCAATACTCAAAAACTTAGGAATATAATTATCACATAATCATCCCTTTGACTTTGAATGCTTAGGACGACCTAGGATTTAACAGTCAACCCTGGATTAGTCATCCATATTGTATTTCAATCTTTTTCAAATCCTATGACATATCATATGAATTGCTCCAATCAAAATCTTACTCAATTAAAATACAGTGATGCATCAACTTCTGAAATACAGAGGAGTCAATCCCATCTTGATCCACACAGCAACCACTATAAGTACTTGATTGTGTCCAGAAATCTTCCATCACTAAATTAGATATTCAGGTAGCTCGACACCAAAGCACAGTGAGTTGCTTGTAAGTCACCATGGTGATTTCAAGTCTGAGGGACACTTATGCCCATATTCTTCACAAGCTGCTCTGATAGTAGAGTGCTCCACAGGTGAGTCATTTGTTCAGTGATGATGTACTCCTATATCTCACTTGTATGCCACATCAGTGTCTTCATATTTTTTGACTAAGAGGATAACCAACCTATATGGTACACAATGACCTACACTCGATAAACATCACCATCCTTTCATGATGTATTATTTGGTTGCCAATATATTTTAGAACTATTCGATAAATCTTTCTTTATCAATTGACATATAGTTCTAAAGACTCCATCCCAACATTAGAGTTCAATCAAAAAAGATGTAACCTTATGATGAATATGTTAAATAACTTTTATTATTTCATAATTCATATATAAAATACAAAGAGCACAATCATTCAAATGATTAGCTTTAGAACATATTTTTTAACAACTCTCACTTGTACTAAAGTCAATTGGTACAGTATCTAATATCTTTCTTCCATTTGTGTTCGTCGAACTCTTTGATTTCGAGGGCTTTAGTAAATGGGTTAGCTAGATTCTTCTTTTCATCGATCTTTTAAAGATCGATGTTATCTTGATTCACGATCTTTCGTACAAGGTGAAGGAAAGAAAAATTATTTCTCTTCGAATAGCCCAGGTTGTATCTATAAATTTTCTATAAATTTATATGAATAAGGATCAAAACCTTCCTTGGATAGCAATGGAATAAGAGATCAAATCTCCAAAAATCTGAAATAAACCTTCACAGAGGCCTGGATGCGCAGATCCTCTACTTTGCATGCACGCCAGACATCGCAAGAAAGTGGGATGAACTCCAATAAAAAATATCTTTACAACTGAATCAAATGAGGGAGGAGAGATGCTGGTGTGATGCCTCACACTAGCAAGGAAAACACCCAAGGTGGGTCCCATGACAAGGAGAAAGAGGCATCACCAAATGGGAGACACCAAGGGAGGAGAAGAAGCTTCCCTCTTCTCACACCTCTCTCTCTCTTTCTCTCTTCTCTCAATCTGATTCATTTCTTATTTTTCTTATGCATCTATAGGTAGAGACCCTCTCTATTTATAAATGATTCTCATGACTCAATAAATATAGGACTCTTAACTCAAACATACTTTGAATCAGTCCAATACTCATGAAAGAAGGACTCCTATATGAGATACAATTGCCATCACATATGATAACCACATTATACCCATTCCCACACCCACATGGGATGTCCACAACTAGCAAGATTCTGGGTGTTGGTCAGCCCATAAGAGAGAGAAATCTTAGCACAAGTAAGATTCCTAATATCTCACCCAAAATGGATCCGATTCGAATCCAATTTGAAGTTGGTTTGAAATAATTTTGAAAGGCTATCAATCTAAAACTCTTTAAGACTTTTGTACCAAATCTAACTTAAATTTTTAGATCTAATTAAGTCTAATTAACTCAAATTTAATCTAAAATTAATTAGTACTTAAATTCAATCTCCCATATGCTCCATGGATCATAGATCAAAAACTGTTCATTCTCGAGATTGAAGCTAAACCTCATGTGTAGTGCTAGCTAGACATAGTCAACTCTTCAATTTCATTTGACCCATAACTTAATTCTCAATCAAGTTAGTTTATATATTCAATCAAGTTAAATATTTCCAAATTGGATATACAAACATAGGCCAATATTTTTCTACTTTGTCTAACTTGTATGCGTGACTCCATAGATTCAAACACTAAGCTGGTAGCACAGAAATCGATTCCTGCACTAATCGAGATACCATCTAGTAATGGTTCCTGACATCCAAATAGGTCAAATTATTGTAAAAAAATATTTCAGATTATATGCACATGGTTACCACATAATTCATCTTTTTGATCCTGAATGCTCTAGGATGGTCTCAAGTTAACTGTCAATCGAGATTGCTTCATCTACATTATATTTTAATCTTTCAAATCTATCTCATAGATTATCCTGACCAAGACTTTACTAAATTAAAATATAGTGATACATTAACTTCAATAATCTAGAGGGATCAATCGCATCTTGATCCACACACAGACTTCGCAAGTACTTGACTGTACCCAGTAGCCTTCTGTTACTACATTGAAAATCTAGATAGTCCGACACCAAAGCACAGTGAGTTGCTTACAAGTCACTATGGTGATCTCAGGTCTAAAGGATACTTATACCTATGTGTTTCGCGAGCAGTTCTTGACAGCAGAATGCTCAGCAGGTGAGTCACTTGTTCAGTGATGATGTACTCCTATATCTCACCTGTATGCCATATCAGTGTCACCACACTCTTTAGTTAAGAGGACAATCAACTCATATGGTATACAACGACCTCTACTTGATAAACGTCATCATCCTGTAATGATGTATCATTTGATCGTGAATATGTTTAAGAACTATACGATAAATCCTCTCTTTATCATACACCAACATAGTTCTAAAAACTTCATCACAACACAAGAGTTCAAGGAAGATGTATCTTTGTTGTTGGTGCAAAAATCCGTCGGTGTCAGAGCAGCTGGAGTCGAGGGAGTCGCGTTCACCATCGGGACCTGCAAAGAAAGTCTAAACCGGAGTTGGGGGTGCTCCGGCAAGACCCTCTGACGCTCAAGTCAGCTTCTGCTTCAACAAGAATGGAGCGCTCGAATAGAAATTTTTGCAGAGTTTCGAGATAAAAATTAGAGCCTAGAGAATAACGTATCTGGGGTCCCCTTTTTATAGGCGGAGGGTGCAACAGACTGACAGCAATGTTTGTAACCGTCTGGTAGTGGGCCACTCAGGGCCAAGAGGAGTTTGTTATGAAGAGTAGTGGAGTGGAGTCGTGGCTATCACTGTGGCCTGCCACGTGGAGCCTGTTGCGGGGAGTGGATCAGTATCCATTGTCGCGAGTTATTAGAGAGTGGTGGAGCTGCGCAAAATTCATCACAGAAAGTGGAGCAGAGTCGTGGCCATTACAATGGCCGCAGGAAGTGGAGCAGAGTCGTGGCCATTACTGTGGCCCGCCAATGAGTCCAGGCCTGTCGGTCGAAGCTCGGTTGAGGTGTCTGGCGTAGAGAGGCAGCTATCCATCTAAGAGGAGCTTGGATGTGGCTGGCGAGCCTTCTACCATTGGGTGCTTTGGGCGTTAATACTGCAGGCGAGGGTCATTTGCTGTAGGAGCTCGATCAGAGGCTTTCTGTAAATGAAGTTCGATTTCATGTAAAATTCGACAAAGGGTCGACCGACAGTGGGTGTCGGAGCGTACTGGAGAGGTTCATCCGCTGGAGGGGTCCGGCTATTGGAGTCCATGCATCGTAGGAGTTCATCCGAAATCTATCCGCTACCAAGGTTCGGTCAGAGTCCGATCTCCACAGAAGCCCGGATGGGGATCATTTGTCGAGGAAGCTCCGTCGAAGCCTGCAGTAGAAGCTCAGAGTAGATTGCTTGCAGTAGAAGCTCGGAGTAGATCGCTTGCAGTAAAAGCTCGGAGCCCGACCCTTGTAGGAGTTCGGATGAGGTCTACCTGCAACAGGAGTTCAGGGTGAAAGTTCGGCTCCCGTAGGAGCTCGGATGAAGTCTACCTGCAGTTGGAGAAGAAGTCCGACCCCCGTAGGAGCTCGGATGAAGTCTACTTGCAGTTGGGGTTCCAGGAAGGAGTCCGACTCCCGGAGGAGACCGAACGGGGTTTAGAAGGTGGTCGACCACCGTAGAAACTTAGATGGAGTCTGTCCGTCAGCGGAGAATCCGATCGACACTAATGGGGGTTTATCCATCGGCAGAACTCGGGAACGTTGCGGAGGCTCGACCGTCGGAGAAGTTCAAAAAGATGCCGCCGAAGGTCGGACGTCGGTAAAATCCCTGGAGGGTCACTCCTGACATGAACTTTGACTGGGGGAGTATTTTATACCCAACACCAGTCCCCCTACTTCTGAGTTCGAGTTTCGAATGAAGGAAGTACAAAAAAATTTTTACAACTGAAGTTGCCCCCTTGAATCCTGTGCGTGACCGCCCTCAGAAATTCAGGCATTTAATGTGCGTGTGCTGGAGTCTTTTCAAATTGGGGCGATCCAAAGAGATCTTTCGGGATTCTCGCTCGAGCATCATCCCAAGCGCCACACCATAATGGTCCCGCCGGCAGTCAGCTCTACGCCACGGTGAGTGGGACGCGTGGTGGGCATTGGATGACCTAGGGATATCCGCCACCATAACTATGCCAGGCCCCGTCGCTTATTTAAGTCCCTTCCTTCCCTCCAGGGACCTCATTTCGCCTGAGAGTCCAGATGATGCCTTTCTTCTGCCTGAGACTTTAGCCACCCATCAGCGCCCCTTTCGACCCTAAGCATTCTTCGCGCCAATCTTCGCCATTTTCGCCGGCTCCCCACCGCCTTCCATCTTCCGAGCCCTTTCGAGGAATTCTCCCATCGGGGCTTCTGCCTCGGAGGTCAATCTCGAGAGGATGCTGCGGATCGAGAGGAGTAGGAGGGGGGAAACAGTGGCCTGCAAGTTCAGCGACTGCCGAACTGCCACCGAGGGCTCCCACAGCTTCGAAGGGGGCTCGAGAGAGAATTCCTTCAACAACAGGGATTTAATAATGGAACCAACCGGTGAGCGCGTCCTACCCGAGAATTTCAAAGTAGTTGAACGGGGCGACACCGATCAAGGGGTAGAGTTTCCGTCATAAGCTGTGGTGGGTTCCTTGACGTCGTCGGGGTCGAGGGACCAGAGGTGGTCGGTGCTGATGGTGGGATAGTAGAACTTGTTGCGGGGGTAGTATAAGTAGCGCATGCCGACATCATCGAAGTACCTAGGATGGTGGTTGTCGGGGAGCACACGGTGGTGGAGCATGCCTCTGGCGTCATCGCAGCCTCCGAGGTACTTTCGATTCTTCCTGATACAGGTCGTCGCTGCCACCGCCCCTTGAATTCTATCCCCCCCTTTTCCCCATAGGGTTGGGGTTTCGGCAATGGTGTGGCACGAGGTGGGGGGCGAGAGCCGATGGATTCATCACACGCGCTGGGAGATACTGCTGAGAAGGATGGAGCTGGAAGGAGAAGTCGAAAGCTTGGAGCGATCTCTAATGTATTCTTTTCAAGTCTTGTATTAATGTTCTTTTTTTCTCGATCCTCAAGGCTTTGTAACGTACACCTTGTTAATCGAGAATGAAAAGGAGATTTTGTTACCTTGTCCGCACTTTGCGTCAAATTATCGCCTGCCAAACTTCTTTCATTCACTATCGTTATTGTTGTATTCCCCCTTTTTTTTTTGTTCAATGTCGATGTTGTCTGGAGGTTCTTGGTCGTCGCCACATCGGCTTGCTTTTCTTGTCATCTTTCTTCTTCAGCCTCAAGGGCCCTGTAATGCATACTTAGTTAATGGCATGAGAAGGGGACTTTCCGCTACCTCTTTTACTCATGTATTAAATTGTCATTTGTCGAGCTCCTGCGTGATATCGATGCCGTTCGGAGGTACCCGATCGCCATCGCATTGACCCATCCTTTTATTTATGGCCGCAGATTTATTCGGGACCATTCGAGTTTGACACCTTCTTTCAGAGTCCGAGCTCGGAGGTCTGAGCTTCTCGTCATCTCGAGGAAGCCATCTTATCCTTGGCCTGTATTGAGAGCTCTCTTGGAGATCGGGGATTTTGATAAGAACCCCAATCCTCGCTGAGATGAGGCTCCCTATGTCTTTGATGTAATTTGTTTTCCATTTGTCGCTGATGCGGTTTGTCGCTTTCCTTTTTAACCTCCCTCCCCTTTTTCTTTTTCTTTTCTCGAGTGAGGGTTTTCCCTCTGCCCTTAGTGGGGTCGCGGGAGCGCGGAGGGGCCACTGAGAAGGTTTTCTTTCCTTATCTGGTCTTGAATGACCAGACCTTAATTGGTGTCAAGATGAGGTTCTTCCTCTATTTCTGATGTAGTCGATTTCAGCTCAGGTTAGGACGAGGTTCTTCCCCTATTTTTAATGTAGTCGATTTCAGCTCAGGTTAGGACGAGGTTCTTCCCCTATTCCTAACAGGGCTGTGGGGGCACATATGGGCATCGTAGGGCCTCTCCCCCCATCCGGTCTAAAAGTAATTAGACCTTTGACTTTGCTCATGTTAGGGCAAGGTCCTCCTCCTGTCCCTAACATGGCTGTGGGGGCACATAAGGGCGTTGTAGGGCCTCTCCCTCCATCCGATTTAAAAATAATCGGGCCTTCGACGTTGCTCATGTTAGGGCGAGGTTCTCCTCCTGTTCTTAACAGGGCTGTGGGGGCACATAAGGGCGTTGTAGGGCCTCTCCCCCCATCCGATCTAAAAAATAACCAGACCTTCGACTTTGCTCATGTTAGGGCGAGGTTCTCCTCCTGTCCCTAACAGGGCTATGGGGGCACATAAGGGCGTTGTAGGGCCTCTCCCCCCATCTGGTCTAAAAATTAACCGGGCTTTCGACCTTGCTCATGTTAGGACGAGGTTCTCCTCCTGTCCCTAATAGGGCTGTGGGGGCACATACAGGCGTTGCAGGGCCTCTCCCTCCCTCCGGTCTAAGTGTAACTGGACCTTCGACCTTGCTCCTGTTAGGGCGAGGTTCTCCTCATGTCCTTAACAAGGCTGTGGGGGCACATATGGGCATTGCAGGGCCTCTCCCCCCATCCGGTCTAAAAATAATCGAGCCTTCGATTGTGTCGAGATGAGGTTCTCCTTCTACTCCCAACACGGTTTGTTTCGATTGTCCTGTCTATATAGGCTCGTGCCAAGAGAGAAGACATGTGGATATAAAATTTTTTGTTTAAAGTAAAGTTATCAGTAATACATTCATAAATTTTTTGAGCTCCATGGTCGTGGGAGGTCTGCTCCTCCGAGCTCCTTGAGGTAGTAAGTTTCAAGCCGGACTACCTCCTTGACTTCGTATGGGCCTTCCCAATTTGGGGCAAGCTTTCCTCGATCCTGAGGTTGCGAGACAGCGGATCGTCGAAGCACCAGGTCTCCTGCTCTAAAGACTTTGTTTTTGACCCGGGAGTTGTAACAGTGGGCGACTTTCTATCTGTAGGCTGCCATCCGAACTTGAGCCGCCTCCCGCTTTTCCTCTAACAAGTCGAGGTTGGCTTTAAGGCCTTGCGAATTATGATGTTCGTTGAATGCCATGACTCGTGCCGATGGGAGTTTGAGCTCAATTGGGATAATAGCCTCCATTCCGAAGGCTAGAGTGAAGGGAGTTTCCCCCATGGGCAACCTTTGGGTAGTTCGGTATGCCCACAACATATGATAAAGTTCGTCTGCCCAAGTTTCCTTCATTTTTTCGAGCCTTGTCTTGATTCCTTGCAGCAGAGTTCTATTGGTCACTTCGGCTTCGCCGTTGGCCTGAGGATGGGCTATCATGTGAAGTTGTGGGAGATGTTTAGGTCTTCACAAAATGCGGTGAATCTCGTTCCCATAAATTGCTGCCCATTATCAGTAATTAGGGTTCTCGGTAGGTCGAACCTACAAACGATGGACTTCCAGACGAAGTCTTGCACTTTAGCTTCTGTGATTTTTGCCAGCGGTTCGGCTTCAACCCACTTGGTGAAATAGTCAATTGCTACTAGGAGGAACTTCCTCTGCCCCGACGCCACGGGAAAGGGTCCAAGGATATCCATTCTCCATTGCACAAACGGCCATGGGGCGCTCAAGGGTGTAAGCTCGGAGGTGGGCTATCTCTGGATGTTGGCATATCTCTGACATCGGTCACACTTTCTGACGTATTCAATGGAGTCACGATACATTATCGGCCGTAATACCCTTGGCGGAGCAACTTGTAGGATAAGGATCTAGCCCCCAAATGGCTTCTGCAGATTCCTTCGTGCACCTCCCACAAGGCATAATCAGCTTCCAAAGGTCGAAGATATTTTAAAAGGGGCAAGGAGTATGATCTCTTGTACAACTTGTCCTCATAAAGGATGTATCGAGAGGCTTGATTTCTGAGCTTCCGAGCCTCTTTTGCATCATGAGGGAAAACCCCGTCTCTGAGATATGCCACCAGTGGGTCGATCTAACTGGGTTCATTGTCAATTTCCATCACGGGCCATGATTCTTTCATACTTGGGCACTTCAGAACTTCAAAGAGAATACCCTTGGGCAATTCAGCTGGAGCCAGCGTAGCCAATTTGGAGAGAAGATCGGCCCTGGTATTTTTCGTTCTTGGAATCTGCCTGATGTTGAAGCTACTAAAGGCGGGGATGAACTCTTTTACTTTTTCAAGATATTTAGCCATGCTGTCCTTCCGTGCTTCGTAGTTTCCGCTGACTTGTCCCACTATCAATTGAGAGTCACTGTAAACTTGGAGCCGATCTACTCCTAATTTCTTGGCGATCCTCAATCCTGCGATCAGAGCTTCGTATTCTGCTCCATTATTCGTTGCTAGAAATTCAAAACACAGTGCGTACTCCGCGACGATCCCCTTTGGACTGATCAAAATCAGGCCCGCGCCTGCACCCGACATGTTGGAGGATCCATCCATATAGAGGGCCCAAAAGCAATCAGGGGGGTCTGTTTCTTCTTCAAAGGAGTTCAGTCGGGACTTCAGGCCGTCAACTTCATCTTGTTCAGGTTCGGCCCCCTCCGAGATAGTGCATTCTACTATAAAATCTGCCAGTATCTGGGGTTTTACTGTCTGCCTAGGTTGATAGTTGATGTCGAATTCTGTGAGCTCGATCGCCCATTTCGCTATCCTCCCGGAAGCATCCGTCCGGTGTAGAATCACCTTAATCGGCTGGTCGGTGAGCAACGTTACGGTGTGCCCTTGAAAGTAAGGTCGAAGCCTCCGGGCTGCAATCAACAGGGCGTAAGTTAGTTTCTCCAATTTAGTATACCTGGTTTCGGCGTCTCTCAACGTGCGACATATGTAGTAGATCGGCCATTGAATTTTTGCTTCTTCCTTGACAAGAACTACTGCGAGGGTCATAGGAGAGACCGCCAGGTACAAGAATAACTCCTCCCCAAATTCAGGCTTCGCCAATAGCGGAGGCGAGCTGAGGTAGCTCCTTAGTTCTTCGAATGCCTGTTGACACTCAGTGGTCCAACAGAAGTTCTTCGACCGCTTGAGGGTTTGGAAGAAGGGTAAGCACCATTCGGCCAACCTCGTAACGAAGTGATTCAGGGCTGCCACCCTCCCTGTAAGGTGCTGAACCTCTTTTATCGACTTCGGGGGGCCATCTCCTGGATGGCGCAAATTTTCTCCGAATTGGCTTCAATCCCGCGCCCCGATACCATGAAGCCCAAGAACTTCCCCGAGGTCACTACGAAAGTGCACTTAGTCGGGTTCAGCTTCATCTTATATTTTCAGAGGGTGCCGAAGGTCTCCTTGAGGTCGGCAACATGGTTCGTTGAAGATTTGCTTTTCACGAGCATATCATCCACGTAGACCTCCATGTTGCAGTCGATCTGCTCCTTGAAGATTTTATTTACCAGCCGCTCATGAAAAGCAGTAATGAAAGCAGTCATTTCTTCATCTTCTAGCGCCATTCTGATTTGATTATAGTCAGAGAATGCATCCATGAAGGTGAGAAGCTCATGGCCCGAGGTTGCATCCACCAGTTGATCAATTTTGGGCAGAGGGCAGCTGTCCTTTGGGCAGGCTTTGTTCAGCTTTTTGAAGTCTATACACATCCTCCATTTGTCGTTTGCCTTTTTGATTAGGACAACGTTGGAAATCCAGTCAGGATAATTGACCTCTCTAATGAACCCGGCTTTTAGGAGTTTATCCACTTCCTCGGCTATCGCTTTTTGCCTTTCCGGTGCATGACCTCGGATTTTTTCTTTCATCGGTCGATGCTTTGGATCAATGGCCAGACGATGTTCCATGACCTCTGTATCAATCTCCGGTATGTCTGCTGGAACCCAAGCGAAAACATCCGTATTCTTTCGTAGAAAATCAATGAGCTACGTCCGCACCTCTTCCCCCAAGTTGGAGCCGATCTTCACCACATGCTCTGTATTCCCATCATCCAAAGGGATTGAAACCAGATCTTCGATTGGCCCACCCCTTTCCTCAGCGAGATCATCGCGGGCATCCAATCCATCGACCGGACAGAGGTCGGGTTGGTCACTTCTTTGCAAGGCTATGCTGTAGCAGTGTCTGGCCAGGGCTTGGTCTCCCTTGACTTCTCCGACCTCCTGATTAGTGGGAAATTTCAATTTCAAATGATAGGTCGACACCACGGCCCGAAGGGCGTTGAGGCCAGGTCGGCCGAGGATTGCATTGTAGGCTGACGGTGCCTTCACCACCAGGAAATCCACCAAAGCCCTGGATTATCTTGGATATCGACTCACAGCTACAGTCAAAGTTATTACTCCTTCCATCGGGATAGCATCACCGATAAACCCTACCAGAGGGGAGCTAATCGGCCCCAAGCGATCGTAAGGGATGGTCATTTTGGAGAAGGTGTCGTAGAACAAAATGTCGGCCGAGCTTCCATTGTTGACAAGAATGCGGCGCACATTGTAATTAGCTATATTTAAAGAAACTACAACCGCATCGTTGTGGGGGAATTGAACTCCCCGAGCATCTTTCTCAGTAAAGGTTATGGATTCCCCAATCCTTTGTCGCTTGGGAGGTCCGGCCAATACACCAATTGTTCCCTGCTGGGATTCTCTTGAGATGATGTTGGTGAAATCGATCGGAGGCCGATCATCGGACTGCTCCATGCCGACTGCTGTCGCCGGAGGAAGAAGTGTAGGAACCAAATCTAGGGTATCAGGGTTAGATCTTGAAACTTTTTCAAGATCATACAGCGGAAGACTAAAATAAATCAAAATTTATTTTCTAAAATCAGAAAATCTCTAGATCTAAGATCCTATTACATGATTATTACATAGCATTAAATCAAAAATTAAAATATATAAATATAGCATGAACTACATGTTGATCATATCAACATGTTTCTATACTACAACTAATGTATGTATTAAATAATAGATCAGATCTATTACCTTGCAAGTTAGACATTCTAACCTTGTTGATCTGGGCTTGAGGATGATGTTGTAAGCCGCACACGCATCCGGCCTCTAGGAGTCATCCACACGAGCCCACGAATCTCGATCAGAAGTCCTGCTTCAGGAAATCAGCACAGTATGCTAGTACTGCGCTGATCCTTCTTTGATGGTTGATCAGGTGCCTCCTTCTTCTTGATTTAGACTCTTCCAAAGATGGAAAGTAGAAGGAGGAGTTTCAGATCTGAGACACTCTTAGGAAACTCAAGATGGAGGGAGGAAAGATATGAAAACAAAAACCCTAGAAGAAGACCCTCTTCTTCTTCACGTTTTTCTCTCTAGACACCCAAACTTGCATCTTTTATATCTCCACGACCCAAAGGTATTTCTCTCTAATTTTTGGATGAAACAAAGGTCTCTCATATCTCTAACTTTTTATAAAATTTCATGAAGAAACTCATCTTATATAAAGAGATATGATAGAGTCCTTGTTTAGGTCAAACACCTAGTCAAGGCTTATCCAAACATGGCAAGTTAAGGGACGCCCAACTCTTGAGAACCTCCTTCATATTTTCCTGAATGGATCACCAAAAAAGGGTGCACAATGTATACCCTAAAAGCTACAAAAATTCCAAAAAAAATTTGGATAAATTCGGTGCAAAATTGAAAGAGTTTTGGATTTCTAAAACTCTATCTCATAGAATTCGAAATCCAAACTTATTCCTTTTAGATTTGATCCAAACCACCTTCCATGTAAGAAAGAAGAGAGGAGACCTTTTGTGAACATGGGAGAGATTTGGGAGAGGGCTTTTGTCACACAAAATAAGTGGAGATTGGCGTTGAATAAGAGAGAGGGCGTGGAGAAGGATTATGTGGCGCAAGGTGGAATCCAAGTCTTACTAGGATTCTGTCTTATGACTTGTTTTAATTTGGTTTCCCAAACCAAATCAAATCAAAATTAGATCAACCCAATTAAAATAGGTCTTAACCCAATTAAGAACCTAATTTAATCAGATTAAATTAGATTTAAATCTGATTTAATTTTTTAATCAAATTAAAAATTAGATTGACCCAAGTCCTAGTTGAACTAGGACTAGTTTTTTCTTGCACTTGGCTTATCCAATAAACCAATTGGACTTGATCCAATCAAGTCCAAACTAAATCTAATTAAATCATATTTAATTAGACTTAATCTCAGCCTATTGGCTTAATCAAATTAAGCCAATCAGCAATCAAATTGCTAATAGATCCTCCTGCAACATTTGCACTGGGTTAAATGTCAATCGTATTGATCATTTAACCCTAGAATGATTCTTAATCGTTGATCAACCATCTGATTGGATCATGAACTCTAATGTGTGTGACCTCATAGGTCCAAACCTAAGTCGGTAGCATAGAAATAAATTCCTATACCAATCGAAGTGACCATCTAGCAATGGTACCCGACGATCGGATAGGTCGAATGTGTAGAACAACATCCTTAGAACCCATGCGGATATAGTTTTCATATAATTCATCCCCTTGACCAAAATGATCATAGGACACCCCAGAGTTTAATTATCAACTCTGATCAGGTTGTCCACATTGTATTTCAAAATATCAAATCCATCTGATGGATTACCCTGGCCAAAGTTTTGCTAAATTGAAATACAGCGACTCATTCTTCTCCAACTCTTGGAGTGGTCAATCCCATCTCGATCACACTCTGACTTCGCAAGTACTTGACTGTGCCCAGAAGCCTTCCGTCCCTGAATTAGAAATTCAGTTAGTCCAGTACCAAAGCACAGTGAGTTGCTTGCAAATCACTGAGGCGATCTCAGGTCTAAGGGACACTTATACCTATATCCCATCAGAGACATTCTCGATAGCAGAATACTCTGGAGTTGGTCACGTTCAATGATGATGTACCCTTACATCTCACTTGTTTGCCATACCAGTGTCTCCACACTTTTTGGTTAAGAGGACAACCAACCCATATGGCCTACAGTGACCTATGCTCGATAGAAGCTGGTGTCCTTATTAACAGCCTATCATTTGGTCGTGAACAGTTTTAAGGACTAATCGATAAATCCTCTCTTTATCGAATCTAAATAGTCCTAAGGACTTCATCATAACAACGGAGTTCATTAGAAGATGAAAGCTTATGATGAAAATGCCAAATATATTTTATTTATTAACAAATCAATTACAATACTTGGTTGCTCAACCGTCAACAGCTTGACGATTGACTTTTTGGGACACATTTCCCAACAACTTCCACTTGTCCTAAAGCCACTCGGCACAGTATCTAATACCCATCTTCGACTTGTGGTTGTCGAACTCCTTTATTGCCAGGGCTTTAGTGAAGGGGTCGACTAGGTTCTCCTTTCCGTCGATCTTCTGTAGGTCGACGTCACCTCGATCCACGATCTCTCGGACCAGGTGGAAGCGACGCAAGATGTGCTTCGTCCGCTGATGTGCTTTGGGTTCCTTCGTCTGAGCTATGGCACCAGTGCTGTCGCAGTAGAGCAGGACCGGACCATCGAGGGAGGGTGCTACTCTGAGCTCGTTGATGAATTTCCTCAGCCACACAGCTTCCTTCGCGGCATCTGATGCTGCGATGTACTCCACTTCACAAACAGAGTCTACCACAGTATGCTGCTTGGAACTCTTCCAACAGATGGCTCCACCATTCAGAGTAAAGATATAACCCGACACACTCCTGCTGTCATCATGGTCAGATTGGAAGCTGGAGTCTGTGAACACCACAAGTTTCAGATCTGACTCGCCATAAACCAACCATTGGTCCTTAGTATTTTTCAAATACTTAAGGATGGCTTTAACCACTTTCCAGTAGTTTTCTCCAGGATCAGATTGGTATCTACTCACTTCTCCTAGTGAGTATGCCACATCTGGTCTTGTACATGTTATGACGTATATGATAGATCCCACGGCTGAAGCATATGGGACTCTACTCATATGCTCTCTCTCTTCAGGAGTTGTCAGACAATCTTTCTTAGAGAGAGAAATTTCTTGGCCTATCGGTAGATAGCCCTTCTTGGAATTCTCCATGCTGAACCTCTTCAGCACAGTGTCTATGTACATGGACTAGGATAACCCAAGCATCCTTTTAGATCTATCCCTATAGATCTTCATCCCTAGGATGTAGGATGCTTCACCCAGTCCTTCATGGAGAACTGTGATGACAACTAAACTTTTATTCCCTGTAGTGCGGGGATATCATTCCTGATTAAGAGAATGTCATCCACGTACAAGACAAGGAATACCACAACTGGATCATTTGCCCATTTATAGATGCAGAGCTCTTCTCCATTCTTAATGAAGCCATACATTTTGATCACCTTATCAAAATGCATGTTCCAACTCCGAGAAGCTTGCTTCAATCCATAAATGGATCTCTGAAGCTTGCACACCTTGGACTCATCTGTGGATGTAAACCTCTCAGGTTGTATCATAAACACCTCTTCAGTCAGCTCTCCATTTAGGAAAGCTATCTTTACATCCATCTGCCAGATCTCATAATCTAGATGGGCAGCTATTGCAAGCATTATCCGAATGGATTTGAGCATTGCCATAGGGAAAAACGTCTCATCATGGTCAATACCATAACGTTGACGATACCCCTTGGCGACCAGACGGGCTTTATAGGTCTCCACCTTTCCGTCTGTGCCCCTCTTCCTTTTGAAGACCCATTTACACCCAATGGGTTTAACCCCTTCAGGTGGGTCAACCAATGTCCATACATCGTTGACCTTCATGGATTCCATTTCAAATTTCATGGCTTCAAGCCATTTCTCGGAATCAGATCTCTGCATTGCATCCATATAGGTGATCGGATCCTCATTATTCTCATCAAGTTTGATGGGATCACCGTCTCGGACCAAGAAATCGTAGTATCTGTCCGGTTGATGCGGTACTCTACCAGATCGCCTTAATGGTGTAGGTACATTGGGCTCCGGATATGATCTAATCATATCAGACTCAGGTTCAGCTATTGGTGTCGGTCCTTCTACCTGTTGAACTTCATCAAGTTCAATCTTAGAGGCAACGGTTCCTTCACCAACGAACTCCTTTTCTAAAAAAGATTGCCTTAAGGCTGACGAACATCTTTTGTTCATCAGCATGGTAGAAAAAATATCTTTTTGTCTCTTTGGGATACCCTATGAATGAGCATTTGTCAGACCTAGGTCCAAGTTTGTCTGTGACTAATCATTTGACATAGGCCAGGCACCCCCAGACCCTAAGGTGTGAAGTGCTGACTTATGTCCCGTCCATATCTCATATGGAGTCTTAATTACAGACTTACTTGGAACCCTATTTAACAGATAACAGGCCGATTCGAGTGCATATCCCCAGAAGGATATCGGCAAGCTAGCAAAACCCATCATGGATCGGACCATGTCTAACAGAGTCTGATTCCTCCTTTCAGACACACCATTATGCTGTGGTGTTCCTGGAGGAGTCCATTGGGAGAGAATCTCATTCTCCTAGATATGTGAGAAACTCACTAGAAAGGTATTCTCCTCCTCAATCAGATCGAAGAGTTTTAATACTCTTCCCAGTTTATTTTTCTACTTCACTTCAGAACCATTTGAATATTTCAAATGAATCCGACTTATGTTTCATCAGATAGACATATCCATATCGGGATAGGTCATCCGTGAAAGTTATGAAGTAGAAATATCCACCTCTAGCACTGGTGCTCATGGGTCCGCATACATCAGTATGTATTAGGCCCAAGAGCTCAGTAGCTCTCTCACCTTTTCCAGTAAAAGGTGACTTGGTCATTTTACCAAGAAGACAGGACTCACAGGTTGGTAGTGATTCACAATCACTAACTTAGAGGATTCTCTCTTGAGTCAACCTGTTTATTCTGTTCTTGTTTATATGACCTAGCCTACAGTGCCATAAGTAGATATCTGACACACTATCTAATCTAGGGTGCTTGCTGGTTGAATAGACTCTTATCAGGCTTGATCTTTTTGGTCTGGCTCTGCACTGATGTCCCAGCCTGAACTTGCACCTTCTTCACTTTCTTCTTCTTGTTCTTCTTTCCTTTCTCAAAGGGTCGAGAACCAGAAGACAAACCTCCCACTGAGTTCACCGACTCCTTGAGGAGTTGGTGATCCTTCTCAAAGTTCTGAAGCAACCCCGGTAATCCGTGGTAGTTTACTTCAGGCTTTGTCATTCTATAATGAGTGAGGAATGGGAGATAAGACTTGGGCAGCGAGTTCAGTATTGCATCTTTCCCAAGCTGCTCATGCAAGGGAAAGTCGAGCTTGCTCAATCGTTCCATCAGCTCGATCATGTACAATACATGATCAGTGACAGAGGCACCATCCCGTATTTTGACGTTGAAGATGGCACAACTAGTCTTGTGCCTCTCCACATCATCGGGTGTGCCAAAGGCATCCTCCAACACTTGAAGCATGTCCTTTGGCTGAGCCGTCTCGAATCTGCGACTGAACTCATCGCTCATAGCAGCCAGCATAATACAGCGCACTGTGGTCCGATCACTGAGCCACTTCTGGTAAGTATCTCTGACTGTTCCACGTGCATTGACAGCTGGCTCCTCAGGTGCAGGATCCATTATCACATATAGGATCCGTTCATGCTCCAGGACTATCTTCAACTTTCGTTACCAGCTACCGAAATTGGGTCCCACCAACTTATCATTGTCCAACAATGATCAGAGCGATAGGGAAGTGGCCATATTTGCACAAAGGAGAACCATAACCTAATTAGTAATTGATTCATTAAACCTAAAGATTTGGACTTTAATCAAAAGGTTTCTCTCACTATTTTATTCGAATTGGTAGCCTCTACCTCCAACTCGAGAAATTATCCTAATTCCTTAGCGGGTACTAGAATCCACTTAGACTGCACACAAGCCCAACTTTGGTTGGTCAACCCATGTACATCTAAGGGTAGGTTCATAACCAATTGTTTCTCTAAACAATTTTTAGTAATTTTAATTTTGCCCCAGAAACCTAATCAATAGGCTTTGGCTTCCACTGTAAGGATCCGGTTAGGTCCAACCATTAACATGATCATACTTGGTGTATCTAACCAACGAATGATTAAGCCCAACTTTGGTTGGCTCACATAACCACCATTAGAGAGACACCTCCAAGTCGTCATATGATGAGTGATAATTCCATTAGTCAACAAGCACCAGGCCTTTGGGTCTGCAATGATTATTGAGTTAATGGACTCATTATCAAACACCTTAATGGGAGGCTATGACTCAGTTATCTCCATAACTTTATCATTTTAAGGATCTAATAATTTTAGAGGATTTAAATAATTTAGAGGATGAGGTCAGATGAACCATCTTATCATGATCCTTCCACTGGCTTCACCGAGTCAGCTTAAGGGAGACCATTAAAAGGGCTGATCTAGGAGCACCTAAATCAGTCACACTGATTTACCTAGCTGACATGGGTGAGCTCGAATAGTCAAGTGATCCGATCAAAACATAATTTCACCAAGAGGCCAGATAAGTTCGATCAGTGGGAGGGTCTGCCAAAGCTTGCCTTAGACACCATCAGAAATGGCTAGGTAAGCGGGCTCCCAATTAAAAACCACCGGTCTGGTTTACCTTAGATACCAGTTTAATTAGTTTCGATTAGATCAACCTAATAGTTCGTGCTAGACCGCTTAGCCAAGAATCAAGTCCATTTGGTTCTCGTTAAAGATATGGACTTGACCAACTACAACTATTGTAATTGATCTAGAGAATCTTTGACCTAATCTAAGACAATAATTGATTAGATTTAGTCAATTCTCTAATTATGTCCATCTTTAATCTAACCATAGGTCTAACCCAATTAATGGACCTAATTCCCACTAACCCATTAACCCAATGTGTTATGATTTGTATCTTAGGTTCTTCAATTCACAATCCTAGAACCTAATCAAACAACTTCTTAATTCTTAATTAAGTTTTGGGCTGAGGGTTGGGTTCGGCTTTTTAAAAAATAATTTTTATATTTGTAAAATAATTTTACAATATGATTATACCAACCATATTGCATGTTTGATTCATAATGAAGATACAAGTGAAATAAACATAAAACTACTTTAGATCTAATCTAAACAGGTTCATGTAATTGAAACAATTTCAACTTTAAACAATTTTTTTGCACAAAAATTATTAATAAAGAGATTTTATTTCAGATTTAAATATTTTTTAAATCTAATAAATCATAAATTTAATCTAGATCATATATAATAAATTTATGATTAAAGATAGATCTACACAAACTAGGACAACCTTTGCACTGTAAGGGGTAAACCTTACAGCAGGACAACCTTGCAGTTTGTGATTGATCTAAAATTTTAATTTAAGATTTAATAATCAGATTATAAATTAGATCTAATTTAAGAAATAATCTAAGCATGTATAAATAATCATGTAATAAAGAACTTAGGCTCTGATACCAATTGTAGGAACCAGATCTAGGGTATCAGGGTTAGATCTTGAAACTTTTTCAAGATCATACAGCGGAAGACTAAAATAAATCAAAATTTATTTTCTAAAATCAAAAAATCCTTAGATCTAAGATCTTATTACATGATTATTACATAGCATTAAATCAAAAATTAAAATATATAAATATAGCATGAACTACATGTTGATCATATCAACATGTTTCTATACTACATATAATGTATGTATTAAACAATAGATCAGATCTATTACCTTGCAAGTTAGATGTTCTAACCTTGTTGATCTGGGCTTGAGGATGATGTTGCAAGCCGCACACGTGTCCGGCCTCTAGGAGTCGTCCACACGAGCCCACGAATCTCGATCAGAAGTCCTGCTTCAGGAAATCAGCACAGTATGCTAGTACTGCGCTGATCCTTCTTTGATGGTTGATCAGGTGCCTCCTTCTTCTTGATTTGGACTCTTCCAAAGATGAAAAGTAGAAGAAGGAGTTTCAGATCTGAGACACTCTCAGGAAACTCATGATGGAGGGAGGAAAGATATGAAAACAAAAACCCTAGAAGAAGACCCTCTTCTTCTTCACGTTTTTCTCTCTAGATATCTAAACTTGCATCTTTTATATCTCCACGACCCAAAGGTATTTCACTCTGATTTTTGGATGAAAAAAAGGTCTCTCAAATCTCTGACTTCTACTAAAATTTCACAAAAAAATCATCTTATATAGAGAGATATGATAGAGTCCTTGTCTAGGTCAAACACCTAGTCAAGGCTTATCCAAACATGGCAAGTTAAGGGATGCCGAACTCTTGAGCACCTCCTTCATATTTTCATGCATGGATCATTAGAAAAGGGTGCACAATGTATATCCTAAAAGCCATAAAAATTCCAAAAAAAATTTGGATAAATTCGATGCAAAATTGAAAGAGTTTTGGATTTCTAAAACTCTATCTCATAGAATTCGAAATCCAAACTTATTCCTTTTAGATTTGATCCAAACCACCTTCCATGTAAGAAAGAAGAGAGGAGACCTTTTGTGAACATGGGAGAGATCTAGGAGAGGGCTTTTGTCACACAAAATAAGTGAAGATCGGTGTTGAATAAGAGAGAGGGCGTGGAGAAAGATTATGTGGTGCAAGGTGGAATCCTAGTCTTACTAGGATTCTGTCTTATGACTTGTTTTAATTTGGTTTTCCAAACCAAATCAAATCAAAATTAGATCAACCCAATTAAAATAGGTCTTAACCCAATTAAGAACCTAATTTAATCAGATTAAATTAGATTTAAATCTGATTTAATTTTCTAATCAAATTAGAAATTAGATTGACCCAAGTCCTAGTTGAACTAGGACTAGTTTTTCCTTGCACTTGGCTTATCTAATAAACTAATTGGACTTGATCCAATCAAGCCCAAACTAAATCTAATTAAATTATATTTAATTAGACTTAATGTCAGCCCATTGGCTTAATCAAATTAAGTCAATCAGCAATCGAATTGCTAATAGATCCTCCTGCAATACTTGTACTGGGTTAAATGTCAATCGTATTGATCATTTAACCCTAGAACGATTCTTAATCGTTGATCAACCATCTGATCAGATCATGAACTCTAATGTGTGTGACCTCATAGGTCCGAACCTAAGCCGGTAGCATAGAAACAAATTCCTATACCAATCGAAGTGACCATCTAGCAATGGTACCCGACGATCGGATAGGTCGAATATGTAGAACAACATCCTTAGAACCCATGTGGATATAGTTTTCATATAATTCATCCCCTTGACCAAAATGATCATAGGACACCCCAGAGTTTAACTGTCAACTCTGATCAGGTTGTCCATATTGTATTTCAAAATATCAAATCCATCTGATGGATTACCCTGGCCAAGGTTTTGCTAAATTGAAATACAGCGACTCATTCTTCTCCAACTCTTGGAGTGGTCAATCCCATCTCGATCACACTCTGACTTCGCAAGTACTTGACTGTGCCCAGAAGCCTTCCTTCCCTGAATTAAAAATTCAGTTAGTCCAGTACCAAAGCACAGTGAGTTGCTTGCAAGTCACTGAGGTGATCTCAGGTCTAAGGGATACTTATACCTATATCCCATCAGAGACATTCTCGACAGCAGAATACTTTGGAGTTGGTCACGTTCAATGATGATGTACCCTTACATCTCACCTGTATGCCATACAAGTGTCTCCACACTCTTTGATTAAGAGGACAACCAACCCATATGGCCTACAGCGACCTATGCTCGATAGAAGCTGTTGTCCTTATTAACAGCCTATCATTTGGTCGTGAACAGTTTTAAGGACTAATCGATAAATCCTCTCTTTATCGAATCTAAATAGTCCTAAGGACTTCATCATAACAACAGAGTTCATTAGAAGATGAAAGCTTATGATGAAAATACCAAATATATTTTATTTATTAACAAATCAATTACAATACTTGGTTGCTCAACCGTCAACAGCTTGATGATTGGCTTTTTGGGACACATTTCCCAACAAGAGGAGCATGGGGAACCGAAGATGGGGTCGGGGCTTGTGGAGCTTGCTGGGATCTGGCCGTGGAGGTCGTTGACCGCCTGGGGGATGTCCTTCGAGGAGGCATCAGGTGGAGATCAGGTAGGAAACTGGAGGAGAAGATGTCGGAGAAGATGATCAGAGGTGGTCCCGCTGAGCGCTCCTTTAAGAATTAGGGTACTGCGAAGACACAGCCCCTTCCTCTAGTGCCAATCCTGTTGGTGCAAAAATCCACTGACGTCGGAGCAGCTGGAGTCGAGGGAGTCACGGTCGCCGTCGGGACCTGCAAAGAAAGTCTAAATCAGAGTTGGGGGTGCTCTGGCAAGACCCTCCGATGCTCAAGTCAGTTTCTACTTCAACAAGAATGAAGCGCTCGAACAAAATTTTTGCAGAGTTTCGAGATAGAAATTAGAGCCTAGAGAATAACGTATCTGGGGTCTCCTTTTTATAGGTGGAGGGTGCAACAGACTAACAGCGACGTTTGTAATCGTTTGGTAGTGGGCCGCTCGGGGCCAGGAGGAGTTTGTTATGAAGAGTAGTGGAGTGGAGTCGTGGCTATCACCGTGGCCTGCCATGTGGAGCCTGTTGCAGGGAGTGGATCAGTATCCATTATCGCGACTTGCTAGAGAGTGGTGGAGCCATGTGGAATCCATCGCAGGAAGTGGAGCAGAGTCGTGGCCATTACTATGGCCCGCCAAGGAGTCCAGGCCTGTCGACCAAAGCTCGGTTGAGGTGTCTGGCAGAGAGATGCAGCTATCCATCTGAGAGGAGCTCGGATGTGGCTGGCGAGCCTTCTACTGTTGGATGCTTTGGGCGTTAATACTGCAGGCGAGGGCCATTTGCTATAGGAGCTTGGTCAGAGGCTTTTCGTAGATGAAGTTCGGTTTCACATAGAATTCGGCAGAGGGTCGACCGGCAGTGGGTGTCGGAGGGGCCTGGAGAGGTTCATCCGCTGGAGGGGTCCGGCTGCTGGAGTCCATGTATCTAGGAGTTCGTCTGAAATCTGTCTGCTACAGAGGTTCGATCGGAGTCCAATCTCTATAGAAGTCCGAATGGGGATCATTTGTCAAGGAAGCTCAGCTGAAGCCTGCAGTAGAAGCTCAGAGTAGATTGCTTGCAGTAGAAGTTCAGAGTAGATCGCTTGCAGTAGAAGCTCGGAGCTCGGCCCTTGTAGGAGGTCGGATGATGTCTACCTGCAATAGGAGTTCAGGGCGGAAGTCCGGCTCCCGTAGGAGCTCGGATGAAGTCTACCTACAGTTGGAGAAGAAGTCCAGCTCCCGTAGGAGCTCGAGTGAAGTCTACTTGTAGTTGGGGT
Source organism: Elaeis guineensis (assembly GCF_000442705.2). Taxonomy (NCBI): domain Eukaryota; kingdom Viridiplantae; phylum Streptophyta; class Magnoliopsida; order Arecales; family Arecaceae; genus Elaeis; species Elaeis guineensis. Next base: position 102,701,633 of record NC_026000.2, read on the forward strand.
TTGGGGAAGGAGTCTGACTCCCGTAGGAGACCGGACGGGGTCTAGAAGGTGGTCGACCTCCGCAGAAACTTAGATGGAGTCCGTTCGTCGTGGAGAATCTGGTCGACACTGATGGAGGTTTATCTGTCGGCAGAACTCGAAAACGTTGTGGAGGCTCGGCCACCGGAGAAGTTCAGAAAGATGCCGCCGAAGGTCGGACATCGGTAAAATCCCCGGAGGGTCACTCTTGACATGAACTTCTGCTGGGGGGGTATTTTATACCCAACATTTGTGATGAAAAATATTAGAATAATTTTTATTCATTTATCAATATTCATATATAAAGAAGAACTCAATCATCATATGATTGATTTTAGGACACAATTCTTAATAACTCTCATTTGGACTAAAGCCAATTGGGGTAGTATCTTATACCCATCTTCTGTTTGAAGTCATCAAACTCTTGGATCCCAAAAGCTTTAGTAAAGAGGTCGGCTAGATTCTTGTTGGTGCAGAATTCCACCGAAGCTAGAGTTGCTGGAGTTGGGGGTGCTCCGGCAAGACCCTTCGATGCTCAAGTCAGTACTCTGCTTCAACAAAAATGGAGTGCTCGAGTGGAAATTTTAGCAGAGTTTTGAGATACAGTTTTTGAGCTTAGAGAAGAACATATCTGGGGGTCCCTTTTTATAGATGGAGCGCATAACTAATTGACAGCGATGTCTGTAACCGCCTGGTAGTGGGCTGTTCAGAGCCGCCCGGAGTTTGTTACGGAGAGTAGTGGCGTCAGGGGTCGTTCAGGGCCACGTGGAGTTTGCTACAGAGAGTAGAGTGGTGTCCGTTATCGTGACTTGCCAGAGAGTAGTGGAGCCACACGGAATCCTCTGCAGAGAGTGGAGCAGGGTAGTGGCCATTGTCATGACTTGCCAAAGAGTTCGGATCTATCCGCTGAAGCTCGACTGGGATGTCTGATGGAGCGAAATGGCTCTCTATCACATCGATCTGGGAGAAGCTCGGATGTCTCCGAAGCTGCTGGCGAGTCTACTACTATCGGATACCTTAGGCATTGATACTACAGGTGGGAGTCATCTACTGTAGAAGCTCGGATGGAGGCTTTCCATTGGTGAAGCCCGGTAGGAGTCCAATTGCAAGAGAAGTCCATCTGGGATTCGCCTGATGATGAAGCTCGTCTGAAGATGATCAACCGGAGAAGTTCGGTTTTATGAAGGATCTGGTGGAGGGTCGGTCGGCGATGGACTTTGGATGGTGCTGGGTAGGTTCGACAGACGTCGAAGGTGATTGGTCGTTGTAAGAATCCAGCTGTCGAAGTCTATTCGTCGTAGAAGCTCATCCGATATCCATTCGATATGGAAGTTCGATCGAGGTCTGGTTCTTGCAAAGGGCTGAAAGGAGACCGCTTATTGTAGAAGCTAGATCGAAGATCGGTTGTCATGGGAGCTTGGAGTAGTGATCTGACCAGTGGGTCCTGTCCCGCTGTAGAAGCTCGTCTGGGATCTGACTATGAAGAAGCTCGACTGAAGTCTACCTGTAATGAAAGTTCGGAAGAGACGTGTTCACAGTAGGGGCTTGAATGGAATTTGGTCACAGTAGAGATTCGGAGTAGACTACCCACTGTAGGAGTTCGGAGCAGATCGCTCGCAGTAAGAGTTCAGAGTAGACCGCTCGCAGTAGAAGTTTGGAGTAGACCGCTCACTGTAGGAGTTCGGTTAGAATCTTGAAGGCGATCGACCGTCATAGAAACTCAAATGGAGTCCGATTTCTGTAGAAACCTCATTATCAAAGAAGCTCGGATATTGACGGAGTCCGGATGGAGTTTGGAGAATAGTTGGTCACTGTAGAAGGTCGACAGATAGTGAGGCCTAGAGAGCCTTTGGAGCGGCATAGAAGATGGATGGAGAAGCTCATTATCGGAGAAGTCTGAAAGCTCGAACGGTAGGAGGGGGTTCAGAGAGACGCCACACAAGGTTGGAAGCTGGAGAAGCCCTGAAAGGGTCGGTCTTTTACAAACTTCGACCGAGGGGTATTTTAAACCCAACACCAGTCCTCCTACTTCCAAGTTCGGGTTCCGAATGAAAGAAGTACAGAAAAATTCTCACGACCGAAGTTGCCTCCCTCGATTTTCATGCTCGGTGGTTGCCAGATATTTTGACATTCGGCATGCTGGTACTAGAGGCTTTTCGAAAAAAAATTTTTCTTTTTGGAATTTCCGCCAGAGCGTGGCTCTAGGTACGATGCAATAATGACTTTGTCAACTGCCAGCCATTTTCAACAGTCTGTCAAGATGAGTGGGACACACGACGAGTGCAGGCCGGCCAGAGGAGATCCGCAATCATTATTGCATCGAATCTTGGGGTCTATTTAAACATGTTCTCCTCCTTCAGGGGTCTCACTTTGCCTGAGAGAATCCCTCGGTTCCCCTCCTCTTCCTTGAGAGCTCCAGCTTCCTCTAGCATCTTTCTCGGCCTTAGGCATCCTCCGGATCGACTTCCATCATCCTTGCCATTTTTCTGCACTCCTTGGGGCCTATCTAGGTTAGTTCCGAAACTCCTTGTCATTTTTCTGTCCTTTCTTCTTCGTATTCTGTTCGTTTAGCTTCCTTGAGGGCCTGTTTGCTATTTTTTCTAATTTTTTCGAGACTTTGTGGCTTCCATTTGATCCAAAATATCTTCTGATATCTCCTCTTCTAGTAGTTCTAGAAGTTCGTTAGCTCCAGTTCTCCAAAGTCCTGGTACCGTAGACGAACCCATAGCTAGGACTGAACCTTGTCTGGCCTTTGCGCCAAACACCATCCCTGGCTCCTTGACTCTAGATGAACTCTCACTGATAAGGATTCAGTATGGAGTTCCTCCGATGTACGAGCTGGAGCTTCTCAGGCCAACTGATTGGGCTAGCGTCCCTCCTCCCGATCGCTTCTGCCTGTACCAGGAGGCCTTTCGTCCCGAACTTCGGCTTCCACTGCCATCCTTTGTCATTACTCTCTTCCATTTTTTGAACATTTCTCTAGCCTCCATCGTGCCAAACTCCTTTAGGTTTTTGATAGGGTTTCTTTCTCTTTGTAGTTTAACTGAAGTTCGGCCGACGCTTTCTTTGTTTAGAAATTTTTATACCTTCAAGCATCATCCCTCGGCAAAGGATTGATGGTACTTCTCCCCTCAGTTCGGTAGAAAGGGGTTGCTGAAAGGCGCCCCTTCTTTTATCCACAACTGGAAGGAGAGGTACTTCTATATCTGATGTCCGATCTTGGAGCTAGGATTACCCTCTTGGGACTCTCTGAGGGATTCCGTCCACCGAGCTTCTAGCCTAGAAAGGGACGACCTCGAAGCCTCCAAAAAGCTCGAGGCCTATCGAGCCCCCCTCCTCCCCAAACTTCTGAAGGAATAACTTTTGTTCAACGTTGGCCTGAGTCCTCTTAACCCTGTCGGTACCATTATTATATATATATATATATATATTTTTTTTTTTCCTTCTCCTTTTTCTTATTCCATCTCTAAGCTGTGTTGATTTTCTTTTATCGTAGACATGGACGCAAGCGGGGCTCGGAGGTTAGCCCAGGGTCTCAAGACCCACAAAAGGAAAGATGCCTCGACTTTGGGGTCGGTGAAGAAAGCCAGGACAGAAGGGACAAGCTCGACCATGCCTGCTCCGGTGGCCGTCGCCGTCGAAGTCCCTTCCGACGCTGAACCCGAAGTCCCCCGAGCCCTTTCAAGGAGCCCCCTGACTGAGGATCCCGCTCTAGAGGCTCATCTCGAGGGGGCACCCGGGGCTGAAGGGAGGAGGAGAAAGAAGACCCTGGCCCAGAGGAGCCATAGTCGCAAGGTTGCCATCGAGGGGGCCGGTGGCTCTGAGGAAAACCTGAGGGAAAATCTTTTCAACAACAGGGACTTAATAAAGAGGTTGGTCGAAGGGTGCATTCTTCCTGAGGTCGTTGAGAGGATCATCCTAGCCAATCCTGAGCTGCGGGTCTGGGACTCTTTGAGATCTTTCCTCAAAGTAGGTTAACTCATCTTTTTCATCCTTTCTACTTCTTAATTTATTCTTCAGCCTTTATATTGACTCCCTGACCTTTCTTACAGATTGGGCACCAGCTTGTCGCCAACGTCGAGGCGGTGAAGATTGCCAAGAGGGAGGCAGCTCGTGCAGAGGAAGGTCGCCTAGTTGGGGTCGTCTGCCTCGAGGAGAAGATCGTCGAGGTCCTAAGTCTCTGGGAGGTGCTGGAAAAGGAGGGATAAATCTCGTCCAATCTGAAGCCCATCTTGGTGGAGGAGAGAGGAAAGGCTGAGGCCGAGGTCTTCGCATTGAAGGCGCAAGTTTTTGAGTTGAAGTTGCAGGTTTTTGAGCTGAAAGCACGAATCCTGTCCCTGGTCTCGGAGGCAAGGGCCCGAGTAGTGGAGTTCAAAGCCTCCTTCGAGATGGAGGATCTAAAGGTCCAGTTCAGCCAGGACGCCTTCATCAAGGGTTTCAAACTCTGCCAAGAGAAAGTGGCTGGGAGGTTTCTCGAATTGGATCTCGGCTTCCTGAACGAGGCATCCGATGATGAAGCCAGACCATCCGAAGCCACTGTCAGTCCTCCCCCAGTCGGGACCTCGTCGACTGCCGCAGCTGCCGCTGACGATCTTTCAGGAACACCGAGCCCCTTTGCTTCTGCCCCAGAGGTCCGAAACCTCTAGCTTTGTATTTTTCCTTTGTGGTGATTTTTCTTCATTCTCTTGTACTTAAAAATTATTTAATCAATGAAATCGGATTCTTCTTTACAGAGGGCCCCCTTTTTTCTTTTTTTTTCTTCTGTATTCTTTTCCTTCTCTTTTATCTTCTTATACTAATCTGAGTCGTGGCGCTCTTGTCTCCCAATGATAGTACCCTGCCGAAGCTCTCCTCCTGCCACAGGGGATTCCTCTGAAGTCGACAATCCGAGATCTCAGAAGGAAAGTTCGTCAGTTGACGAAGAAATCCAAGAAGCTGGAAGATGAACTTCACCGGCTGAGGAAGAGCTATTTGAAAGTCACTACGGAGGCTGTTCGTCTTCAGAACCTCCACAAAAAGGAGCTCATGGAATTCACCTGGAAGAAGGCCGACTTTGTTACGGAGCTCGAGGAACTCCGAAAACATGCCAGTGATCGATCTTGGGCTCAGGCTTCCAAGATCAGCTCCCTTGAAGTTGAACTAGCGGCCGCACAGGAGAAGATCGGCCAGTTGGAAGGGAGCTTGTCCTGGCTCACAGTCCAAGCCGACTGCAATCGAGACTGGTCACAGAAGCTATCCGACCTTCAAAAGTAGCTGTAGGACACTGAGGCGAACTACGACGCCTACCGAGTCGGTTGGAGTGAGCAAGTAGAGGACTACCGAAGGAAGCTCCAGACGGCGACCGACGAAGTTGCCCACCTTCGGAGGCAGCTATCTGAGAGAGCCCAGCTCACCTCTACACAAGGCTCTGATGAGCTCCGCTCCTTAAGGGGGACCATGGCAGAATTGTCCGTGGCCCTTGGGTGGGAGGAGGCTGAACTGCAGCGGCTGAAGATTCAGCTGGTCCACGAGCAGCAAGCGGTCAAAGATGCTGAGGTGGAGTCTGAGGTCCTGAGGAAGAGGCTTTGAGAGTCGAAGGGCAAGAGCCGGCGGTTCCATCAGATGTACCGGGATATGCTACTGAGAAAGATGGAACTAGAGGAAGAAGTTGAAAACTTACGGCAATCCCTAATAAGGACTGAGACTGAAAGCTCGAAGTCAGAAGAAGCCGGGCTTCCTTAGAGCTCCTTTCTTCTCTTTTTTATGTATTCCTTTTTTTTTTTGGTCATTTCTCTTTTTATTTTTGGTCTTCAGGGCTTTGTAATGTGTACTTCACCAATGAAATGAAAATGAAGTTGTCTAGTACTTTGTCCATTTTGGTGTTGAGTTATCATTTACCGAACTTCTTTTATCTTTCATCCTGTTCAACGTCGATATTGTTTGAAGTTCCTGGTCGTCGCTGTGCTAACTCGCCCTTTGGGATCGAAGATTTTCGACAAGGGTCTTCTTCCTCGTTGAGGTGAGGTCCCCTGAGTCTTGGCCTTCAAAGGCCTCGTAACGCACGCTTTACTAATGAAATGAAATGGGATTTTTCTCATTACCTCATCTATTCTTACTTTGAGTCATTGTTTACTGAGCTTCTTTTGTCTTTCATCTTGTTGGACGTCAACGTTATTTGAAGATTCTTGGTCATTGCTATATTGATTCACCCTTAGGGACTGGAGAGTTTCAACAAGGATTTTCTTCCTCGTTGAGACGAGATCCCTTGTGCCTTTGATGTAGTTCATTTTTCACTTATCGCCGACGTAGTTCATCATTTTCTCTTTTCATCTCTCCTTTTCTTCTGTGTTCGAGTGAGGGTCATTCCTCTGCTCTTGACAAGGTCATGAGAGTGTAGATGGGCCGTTGAGGAGGCTTTTCTCCTTATCCGATCTTGATCGATCGAGCCTTTGTTTGTATCAGGACGAGGTTCTCCTCTTATTCCCGACGGTCAGTTTCAACTCATGTTAGGATGAGGTTTTCCTTCTGTTCCTAACAGATTTGTGGGGGCATGCGAGGGCCACTGCCAGGGCCTCTCCCCCCATCCGATCTTTAAGTAACTGGGCCTTTGACTTTGCTCATGTTAGGACGAGATTCTCCTCCTGTTCCCAACAAGGCTGTGGGGGCACATAAGGGCCGTTGCAAGGGCCTCTCCCCCCATCCGGTCTTTAAGAGATCGGGCCTTCATCTTCGCTCATGTTAGGATGAGGTTCTCCTCCTATTCCTAACAAGGCTGTGGGGGCACATAAGGGCCATTGCAAGGGCTTCTCCCTCCATCTGATCTTTAAGAAATCGGGCCTTCGACTTTGCTCATGTTAGGATGAGGTTCTCCTCCTATTTCTAACAAGGCTGTGGGGGCACATAAGGGCCGTTGCAAGGGCCTCTCCCCCCATCCGGTCTTTAAAAAACTGGACCTTCGACTTTGCTCATGTTAGGACGAGGTTCTCCTCCTGTTCCTAACAAGGCTGTGGGGGCACATAAGGGTCGTTGCAAGAGCCTCTCTCCCCATCCAATCTTTAAGAAACTGGGCCTTCATCTTTACTCATGTTAAGATGAGGTTCTCCTCTTGTTCCTAATAAGGCTGTGGGGACACATAAGGGCCGTTGCAAGGGCCTCTCCCCCCATCCGATCTTTAAGAAATCGGGCCTTCGTCTTTGCTCATGTTAGGATGAGGTTCTCCTCCTGTTCCTAATATGCTTAATTTCGTTGGTATGGGAGAGTTACTTCCTATCATTATAAGCTTATGCTAAAAGAAAAAATATGCGAATATGAAAGAAATTTTTATTTAGAGAAAAGTTGTTAGTAATACATTCATAGATTTTTTGAATCCTATAGTCGTTGAAGGTCTGGCCCCCGTCGGGGCCCTCCTGAGATGGAGTTGATAATCCCAATTGGGGGCCGATCTTCAGGTTGCTCTTTCCTCCTTGGCGGCTCCGGTTGCGGTAGGGCCCTAGGCTGGTCTTCCCTACCTTCTGGTTGGCATCGAATGAATCTATTGAGCCGACCTCGCCTGATGAGCTCCTCGATTTCATCTCGGAGCTGAATGCATTCTTTCATGTCATGGTCATGGTCACGATGATAGAGGCGGAATTTGTTTGGGTTGTGCTTTTCGGAGTGCGAGCGTATTCTTTCCGGCCTTGGCAGCTGCTCCCTAACCTCCATCAGCACTTGAGTTTTCGATGTGTTGAGAGGGGCATAATTATGGAATCTTTCAAGGGGAGAGCTCCGCCGAACTCTGCGGTCTGGGCTTCTCTGCTAACGAGCTCGAGGAGGAGTCTGAACATGCCTGTGTCCGGGAGGAGTTTGAGAATGCGGTCGAGCTTCACTCGGTCCTTTTTCAACTATGGGCTTGCTTGAGTCTCCCGCCTGCCGCTCCTTCGCGGTCTTCTCATCCTTCATCTTGAAGGCTTCTTCTACTCGAGCATATCCTTCAGCCCGAGCCAGCAAATCAGCAAAGTCCCTAGGATACTTCTTTTCTAGAGAAAATAAAAGATCGTTCTTCTGAAGACCACCCTTCAGGGTGGCTATCACGATCGATTGGTCCAAGTTTCGAACCTCCAACACGGCGACGTTGAAACGGTTGATGTAAGCTCGGATGGATTCCTTCGCCCTTTGCTTGATGTTGATGAGGGACTCCGAGCATCTTCGGGGATGCCAGCTGCTAACAAAATGAGCCACAAACTGGTGGCTCATCTGGTCAAAGGAGAAGATGGTACCTGGCTTCAACATTAAGTACCAGTTCCTTGCTGCTCCCTTCAGAGTGGACGGAAAAGCTCAGCACAAGATGGTGTCTGGTGCACCATGGAGCAGCATCATTGTTCGGAAGGCCTCCAGGTGGTCACCAGATCTGAGATTCTGTCGTAGCTTTCGAATTGGGGGAGCTTGAAGTTTGGCGGGATCGATTCCTGCATGATCATTTGAGAGAAAGGAGGGTTAGTGCAGATGTCCTCACCATAAGTAGGGGGAGCATGGCGGAGCTCTTCGATCCATCGGTTCATCTCCTGGATCCTTCGATCCAGGAGGTCCTCTCGACTGCAAGTCTCGAGGGTCTTCTGGTAGAGTGGAGGTAGGGATCCTTCGGGAGTGGAATCGTGATCAGACCGGGGGCTCTCCACCCTCAGATTCCCCTTATTGGGGAAGACAGGATGACAGGCCTAAGTGGCCCGCCCCACTATCGGATCTTGGAGCTCCGATGATACTTTTTCCAACCGCACTGACATCTGCAGCTGTTGCTATTGCTGTTGCTGCTGCATGGCCTGCACTGCTTCAGTGAGGCCTCTGACCTGCTGAACCAGCAGGTCGAACTGCTCCATATCGACCGCCATTGCCGGAGGAGGAGGAGCCTGAAAAACTGGAGGCGAGGTCGGAGCCTGAGATCTGGCTGCGGAGGCCGTGGATCATCTGGTGGATGCCTTTCAGGAAGGCATCAGGTGGAGCTCTAATAGAAGGAGAGGAGGACGTCAGAGGAGATCACTGGAGGCAGTCTCATTGAGCACTCCTTCAACAATAAGGGTACTGCGAAGACATAGCGCCCTTCCTATAGTGCCAATTCTGTTGGTGCAGAATTTCACCGAAGCCAGAGTTGCTGGAGTCGAGATGACCACGACCGTCATCGGGACCTGCAAGGGAAGTCTAAACCGGAGTTGGAGGTGCTCCGACAAGACCCTTCGATGCTCAAGTCAGTACTCTACTTTAACAGAAATGGAGTGCTCGAGTGAAAATTTTAGCAGAGTTTTGAGATAGAGTTTTTGAGCTTAGAGAAGAATGTATCTGGGGGTCCCTTTTTATAGATGGAGCATGTAACTAATTGACAACGATGTCTGTAATCGCCTGGTAGTGGGCTGTTCAGAGCCGTCCGAAGTTTGTTACGGAGAGTAGTGGCATCAGGGGTCGTTCAGGGCCACATGGAGTTTGCTACGGAGAGTAGAGTGGTGTCCGTTGTTATGACTTGTCAGAGAGTAGTGGAGCCATGCGAAATCCACTGTAGAGAGTGGAGTAGGGTAGTGGCCATTGTCATGACTTGCCAGAGAGTTCGGATCTATCAGCTGAAGCTCGGTTGGGACGTCTGATGGAGCGGAATGGCTCTCTATCCCATCGATCTGGGAGAAGCTCGGATGTCTCCGAAGCTGCTGGCGAGTCTACTACTGTCGGATACCTTAGGCATTGATACTACAGGTGGGAGTCATCTGCTGTAGAAGCTCAGATGGAGGCTTTCCATTGGTGAAGCCCGATAGGAGTCCAATTGCTAGAGAAGTCCATCTGGGATTCGCCTGATGTGGAAGCTCGTCTGAAGATGATCCACCAGAGAAGTTCGGTTTCATGAAGGATCTGGTGGAGGGTCGGCCAGCGATGGACTTCGGATGGCACTGGGGAGGTTCGGCAGAGGTCGAAGGTGATCGATTGTTGTAAGAGTCCAGTTGTCGGAGTCCATCCATCGTAGAAGCTCGTCTGATATCCATTCGCTATGGAAGTTCGGTCAAGGTCTGGTTCTTGCAAAGGGCTAAAAGGAGATTGCTTATTATAGAAGCTCGATCGAGGATCAGTTGTCGTGGGAACTCGGAGTAGTGATCTGGCCGATGGGTCCTATCCCGCTATAGAAGCTCGTCTAGGATCCGGCTACGAAGAAGCTCGGTTGAAGTCTACCTGTAATGAAAGTTCGGAAGAGACGTGTTCACAGTAGGAGCTCGAATAGAATTTGCTCACAGTAGAGATCCAGAGTAGACCACCCGCTGTAGGAGTTCGGAGCAGATCGCTCGCTGTAGGAGTTCGGAGTAGACCGCTCATAGTAGAAGTTTGGAGTAGACCGCTCGTAGTAGAAGTTCGGAGTAGACTGCCCGCTGTAGGAGTTTGGTTAGAATCTTGAAAGCGGTCGATCACCGTAGAAACTCAGATGGAGTCTGATTTATGTAGAAACCTCATTGTCGAAGAAGCTCGGATATTGACGGAGTCTGAAAGGAGTTCAAAAAATAGTTGGTCACTGTAGAAGGTCGGCTGACAGTGAGGCCTAGAGAGCCTTTGGAGCGGCACGGTAGATGGATGGAGAAGCTCATTGTCAGAGAAGTCCGGAAGCTCGGACGGTCGGGGGGGGAGGGGGGTTCAGAGAGACGTCACACATGGTCGGAAGCCAGAGAAGCCCTAGAAGGGTCGGTCTTTTACAAATTTTGGTCGGGGGGGTATTTTATACCCAACAGTTCTCCTTTCCGTCGATCTTCTGAAGCTCGACGTCACCTCAATTCATAATCTCTTGTACCAGATGATAGTGGTGCAAAACATGCTTGGTGCAATGGTGTGACTTTAGTTCTTTTACCTGAGCTATGGCACTGGAGCTGTCACAGTATAGTGGGATGGTCATCAATAGAAGGTGTAACTCCTAGCACGGTAATGAATTTTCATAACCACACCGCCTCCTTTGTAGCATTCGATACAGCATTATTTTTCACTTCACATATAGAATCAATCACAGTATGTTGCTTGGAACTCTTCCAACAAACAACTCCTCCATTCAAAGTAAATACATAGCCCAATACACTTTTGCTGTCATCACAATCTGACTGAAAACTAGAATCAGTATATCCCATAAGTTTTTGATCAGTGTCTCCATAGATAAGCCATTAATCTTTAGTATTTCTCAAATATTTAAGAATTACTTATATAATCTTTCAATGCTTCTCACCCAGATCAGACTGGTACCTACTCACTATCCCTAGTGAATAGGCCACATCCGATCTCATATACGTCATAGCGTACATGATAGATCCCACTGTCGAAGTATATGATATTCTACTCGTATGCTCTCTCTCCTTAAGAGTTGTCGGACAATCTTTCTTGGAAAGAGTAATCCCATAGCTTATCAGAAGATAGCCTTTCTTGAAATTATCCATGTTGAACCACTTCAATAAGGTATCAATGTATGTGAATTGGGAATCCAAGTAACTTTTTAGATCTATCCCTATAGATCTTCATCCCTAGGATGTAGGATGCTTCTTCTAAATTCTTCATGGAGAACATGATGATAACCATAGCTTCACACTTTGCAAAGTCAGGATATCATTTTCTAGTAATAGTATGTCATCCACATATAACACAAGGAAGATGACTATAGAATCGATAGCACACTTGTAGATGCAAGGCTCTTCTCTATTTCTAACAAAGCCATATATTTTGATCACCTTATCAAAATATATGTTCCAACTCCTAGATGCCTTCTTAAGTCCATAAATAGATCTATTCAGTTTGCATGCTTTCGACTCATCTATAGATATAAACTCTTTAAGTTGTATCATATACACCTCTTCTTCCAGCTCCCCATTTAGAAAAGCAATTTTGACATCTATTTATTATATCTCATAATCTAAGTACGCAGTGATAGCAAGCATAATCCGGATGGACTTGAGTATTGCCACAGGAGAGAACGTCTCATCATAGTCAATACCATAATGCTGACGGTAACCCTTGACAACTAGACAGGCTTTATAGGTCTCTACCTTCCTATCCACTCCTCTTTTCCTCTTGAAAATCCATTTATACCTTATGGGTTTTATCTCTTTGGATAGATCAACTAGTGTCCATACACCATTGATCTCCATGGACTCCATCTCAGACATCATGGTCTCAAGCCATTTTTAGGAGTCGGGCCTTTGCATGGCCTCCATATAGGTGATCAGATCCTTATCGTTCTCATTAAGTTCAATGGGATTATCATCCTGGATCAAGAAATCATAGTATCTGTCCGACTAATGCGGTACTCTACCAGATCTCCTTAATGGTGCCTTTATTGACTCTGAATTCGATTCTCCAACCAAATCTAATTCTGTGTGTGTCGGTCTTTCCACCTTATAAACTTCATCAAGTTTAATTTTACAGGCATTAGCTCCTTCACTAAGAAACTTCTTTTTCAAAAAGACTACTCAACAGCTGACAAACACCTTTTGCTTTGCAGTGAGGTCGAAATAGTATCTTTTAGTTTTCTTTGGATACCCTATGAACAAGTATTTATCGGACTTAGGTTCAAGTTTATTTATCTTTCAATGCTTGGCATAAGTTGGACACCCCTAGACCCTAAGGTGTGAGAGCATCGGCTTATGCCCAATCAATATCTCATACAGAGTTTTATCAACAGACTTGCTCAGCACCTTATTCAAATGGTAGCAGGCAATTTCTAGAGTATATCCTCAAAAGGAGATTGACAGACTCGCAAAGCCCATCATGGATCGAATCATGTCTAGCAAGGTTCGATTCCTCCTTTCGGACATCCCATTATATTGTGGTGTTCTAGGAGGAATCCACTGTGAGAGAATTTCATTCTCTTCTAGATATGTCAGAAAGTTACTAGTAAGATATTCACCTCCTCTGACCAAAGGGTCTTAATACTTTTTCCAATCTATTTTTCTACTTCAGTACGAAATCATTTGAATAATTCAAATGATTCTGACTTATGCTTTATAAGATAGACATATCCATACCTCCATAGGTCATTTGTAAACGTAATGAAGTAGTAGTATCCTCCTCTAATACTTATGTTCATAGATCCACATACATCAATATCTATTAGACCTAGAACATCTCTGGCTCTTTCACTTTTTTCCTTAAAAGTTGACTTAATCATCTTATCAAGTAGACAGGATTCATAGGTTGGCAATGATTCACAATCATCTATATTGAGGACATGTTTCTTGATCAACCCGTCAATCCTATTCTTATTCATATGACCAAGCTACAATGGCCAAGGTAGGATTCACTGACATTATCTAATTTAGGATATTTACTGGATGTGTACATTACACCAATAGGCCATGATATTATGTATATATCATATTTTAATTATCCATACATAATTATAGTATCATTCATAATGATATCACAAAAATCTTCCTTTATTATAAATTTGAAACCAAGTTTAGCTAAAAAGCCTATAGAGATGACATTCATCAAAAAAGAGGGATAATAATGACAATCATCTAACATGACACTACTGGACTAGAAGACAAGCTGCAAAGTTTTCAAAATCAAAATTGGAACAAGGCTTCCATCTCCAACATTAAGGAACTGCTCACCCTCTCGAAACTTCCTACTTACCTGTAGTCTCTACAACAAATTGAATATATTAATAGAACTTTCGGTATCCAATATCCAGATAGTAGTATCATAAATAGAAAAATTATAAGGAGTTATCATATATGTACTTCTGAAGCAACCACTTGCTTTTTTCTCTTGTTCTTAGGCCTGTTTGGATCAAGGGTAGCTATGTAAGCAGGACAGTTTCTTTTTCAATGACCCAACTTCTTACAGAAGAAGCATTCTACCTAGCTCTTGTCAATTTTTGACATTTTGCTCTACTTAGGATCGACGGCATGGGATTTCTACACCTTCTTCTTCTTTCCTCTCCTAAAAGATTGATGACCTGCTGATGAACCTCTCACTAAATTCATTGGCTTTTTCTGGAGCTGGTGATCCTTCTCAAAAGTCTGTAGGCTTCGTCATTCTATAATGACTGAGAAAGGAGAGGTAGGATTTTAGTAGCGAATTAAGGATAGCATTCTTGCCTAACTGTTCATGCAACGGAAAGCCAAATTTGCTAAGGCATTCAATCTGCTCAATCATGTACAATACATGATCGATGATTGAAGCTCCCTCTCGCATACGGGCATTGAATACTGCATAAGAGATTTTATGTCTCTCAGCATCCTCAGGGGTATTGAAAGACTCATGCAATATTTGAATGATCTCCTCAAGTTGCGTATCCTTAAACTTATGGCTAAGCTCATCGTTCATAGCTGCCCTCATCACATAATGCACATTCGTGCAGTCATTGAGTCACTTCACATAAGTGCCTCTCACGACACGAGGAGTATTGGTAGCAGGTTCTTCAGGTGCCTCATTCATAAGAATATATAAAATTCTCTCGTGCTCCAAGATGATCTTTAACTTTTGACACCAGTAATCGAAGTTGGATCCGATGAGCTTGTCGTTGTCCACCAGCATACGGAAGGACAATGTGTTGGTCATAACTGAAAGAAAAAATACAAGCCTATTAGTATATGAATTACCTTTTAATCTCAAAGATATAGATTTTAGTCTAAAGGTCCTCCCACTTTTTTAACGAATTGGTAGCCTCTACCTCCAACTCGAGAAATTATATTAATTTCTTAGCATGTATTAGAATTTACATAGACTACATTCGGGCCCGAGTGTGGCTTGACCAACCCTAGTACATTCATGGGTAGGTTAATAACCAATTATTTCTCCAAACAACTAGCAATTAGGTTTTGCCCGAGGCATCTCTTCAGTAGGCGTGTGGCACCTCCACTGAAAATTTTGATTAGGCCCAATCATTAACATGACAATACCATGTGCATCCAATAAACAGACATCCAGACCTGAGTGTAGCTCGATCAATCTGAGTATTGATCTAAAGGTACATCATGATGGTCATATGATGAATGATAATTCTAATATGTAATAGACACCAGGCGTGTGGCACCTTCAATGCCTATTTAAAATATTAGACTCATTATCACACACCTTAATAGGAGGCTATGATCAAATTATCTTATAGCTCTATCATTTTATGGACCTAATAATTTAGAAGATTTAACTTTATTGACCTGAGAATAAGAGAAGAAGATGATCTGCAAGTTGTAAATCCTTTTACTGACTTCACCAAGTCATGTAGGGGATTGACACAAGCTGGTCTAAAGACACCTAAATCAGTCACACTGACATCTTAATAGCATGGGTCTGCACGAATCGACTAGTGACCTAATCAAAATATAATCTACTATGTCGGCCAGATAAGTGAGATCAGTGGGAGGGATGTGTCCTTAACTTCATACATATATCTCATGCATTATGACAATCTTTAGATCAATACCGATTACATCTTATGTAACATGCTATTCAGATCTAAAATAATTTTATATCTAAATTATATCTTATTATAATGAATCATAAATTATTTTAGATCTAATCTAAATATATTTATTATTAAAATAATTCATAAAAATCTATTTACTTTTTTTTTTTATGAAATTATATCACAATGACACCCCTATATGTCATAAAAGAATCCATCGAATAAGCAAAAAAGAGATTAATCTCTTCGATCTCTTATGACTAGACGGTCTAGTGATCTTATCAATTTGAGTACTAGGCTACTAGGATCTGAAATTTAATTTCATATATAATCACATCAACATGCAATTATTGACAAAATAATTTTATGACATGAACATATCTTTGATTTTATCAATTATGTTCTTCATCTAATCTAATTAGGTTTGATGCATCATATACATCATATCAGATCTGAAACACATCTTATACTGATTATAAAATATCAATTTTAGATTTAATATTATATAAAAAAAATAATTAGATGCAGACATGAATGCATAAGGATTATATTTCTGATAAAATCTATTTTCATGTAGTGCTGAATTTTAATAGGATTTAGATCTAAATATCCATTAAAATGGATCCAATTCAGATCTAAAATAAGCTCCACTTCTTAATGAAAATAATAATATTAAAATATTATGAAAATAAATTTAAAATAAAATTTAATTTATATTATTATTCTATCAAAAATTTAGCAACCATAAAATTCTATTATAACAATCTTATAACAACCTCAATCAACCATTGATTAGGATCACCTAATCTAATCAAAATCAGATCAAAAATTTTATATAAATAGATTTAAATTAGATTTAATATCTAATATAAAATTTTAGTTATATACAACATGTATTAATCTAAAAAAATTTAGATATACATGCATATATTTCAGTCCTGCTCTGATACCAATTGAAGGGAAGGGAAACTGTTTCTCTTCGGATAGTCCAGGTTGCATCTAAATTTTTTTTACAAATCTATATGAATAAAGATCAAATCCTTATCTGGATAGTAATAGAATAAAAAATCAAATCTCTAAAAATCTGAAGCAAATCTTCATGGAGGTCTGGATGTGCAGACCCTCTACTTTGCATGCACGTCAGACACCGCAGGAAAGTGGGATGATGGTGCTAGTGTGATGCCTCATACGAGCAAGGAGAATGCCCAAGGTGGGTCCTATGGCAAGGAGAAAGGGGCGGCACCAAAGGGGAGATGTCAAGGGAGGAGAAGAAGCTTCACTCTTCTCACGCCTCTCTCTCTCTTTCTCTCTTCTCTCAATCTGATTTATTTTTTATTTTTCTTATGCATCTATAGGAAGAGACCCTCTCTATTTATAGATGATTTTTATGATCCAATAAGTATGGAATTTCTAACTCAAATATACTTTGAATCAATCCAATACTCATGAAAGAAAGATTCCTATATGAGATACAATTGCCATCACATATGACAACCATATTGCACCCATTCCCACACCCACATGGGATGCTCACAATCAGCAAGATTCCAGATGCTGGTCAACCTATAAGAGAGAAGCATCCTAGTGTAAGTAGGATTCTGAATATCTCATCTAAAATAGGTCCGTTTTGAATCTAATTCAAAGCTAGTTCGAAATAATTTTGAAAGGCTATCAATTTCAAATTTTTTAAGACTTTTATACAAGTCTAATTTAAATTTTTGAACCCAATTAGTCTAATTAACTCAGATCTAATCTAAAATTAATTAGCACTTAAATTTAATCTCTCATATGCTCCATAGATTATAAGAAACTGTTCATATCTGGAATTGAACCTAAAACTCATGTGTAGTGCTAGCTAGATATAGTCAACTCTTCAATCACATTTGATCCATAACTTAATTCTCAATCAAATTAGCTTATATATTCAATCAAATTAAATACTTCTAAATTAGACATACAAATATAGGTCAATATTTTTTTACTCTGTTTGACTTGCATGCATGGCTCTATAGGTTCAAACACTAAGCCGGTAGCACAGAAATCGATTTCTATACTAATCAAGATACCGTCTAGTAATGATTCTTGATGTTCAGATAGATCAAATTATTACAAATAAATATTTCAGAATCTATGCACATGGTTACCACATAATTCATCCTTTTGATCCTGAATGCTCTAGGATGGTCTCAGGTTAACTATCAACCGAGATTACTTCATCCATATTGTATTTCACCCTTTCAAATCTATCTCATGGATTATCCCAGCCAAGGCTTTACTAAATTAAAATACAGTGATATATCAACTCCAATAATCTAGAGGGATCAATCTCATCTTGATCCACACAGACTTTACAAGTACTTGACTATATACAGTCATCTTCTGTCACTGCATTAGAAATTCAGATAGTCTGACATCGAAGCACAGTGAGTTTCTTGTAAGTCATTATAATGATCTCAGGTCTAAAGGATACTTATGCCCATGTGCTTCGTGAGTAGTTCTTGACAATAGAATACTTAGCAGGTGAGTCACTTGTTCAGTGATGATGTACTCCTATATCTCACCTGTATGCCATACCAGTGTCACCACACTTCTTGATTAAGAGGACAACCAACCCATATGGCACACAACAATCTCCACTCGAGAAACATCATCATCCTGTAATGACGTATCATTGAATCACGAATATGTTTAAGAACTATACGATAGATCCTCTCTTTATCGTACACTAACATAGTTCTAAAGACTTCATCACAACACAAGAGTTCAAGGAAGATGTATCTTTGTGATGAAAAATATCAAAATAATTTTTATTCATTTATCAATAATTCATATACAAAAAAGAACTCAATCATCATACAATTAATTTTAGGATATAATTTCCAACACAAGGTGATAGCGATGCAGAATATACTTAGTTCTCTGATGGGATTACTATTCATTAGTCTGAGCTATAGCTCCAGTGCCGTTAATACAGCATGACTGAATCATCTTAAAGGATGCCACTCCAAGCTCACTGATGAACTACCGCAACTAGATAGCTTCCTATGTAGCATTGTATGCCTCAATTTACTCTACCTCACAAACTGAATTGGCTACAATGGACCACATGAAACTTTTTCAGCACATCATTCCTCCATTTAGGGTAAGTCATAATCTGACCCAATTTTTTACTGTGATCTCAATCTGACTGAAAACTAAAATTACCATATCCCATGAGTTTTCAATCAGATTCTTCATAAATTGAGCCATTAGTCTTTAGTATTTCTCAAATACTTAAGGATTGTCTCTACAACCATCCAATGATTCTCTTCCAGATCAGACTGGTACCTACTCACTACCCCTAGTTAGTGTGCCACATCCGATCTCATACATATCATGGCATACATGATAGATCCCACAATCAAAGCATATGGGATTCTACTTATACGCTCTCTCTTGTGGAGTTGTCAGATAATCTTTCTTAGAAAGAATAATTTCATGGTCTATCAGAAGATAGTCTTTCTTGAAATTTTTCAAGCTAAACCATTTCAGCACAATATCTATGTACGTAGATTGGGTAACCTAAGCAATCCTTTAGATCTATCTCTATAGATCTTCATCCCTAGAATGTAGGATGCTTCTCCCAAATCTTTCATAAAGAACTACGATGATAGCCACAATTTACATTTTACAAAGCTGGGATGTCATTTCCTATTAATAGTATGTCATCTACATACAGTATAAGGAAGATGACTACAGAACCATTAGTCCACTTATATTGTAGGATTTTTCTTTGTTCTCAACGAACATTCTAATCTTATCAAAATGCATGTTCCAACTTCGAGAGTATTGTCATAAGAAAAAATATCTCATCATAGTCAATACCATAATGATGACGATATCTCTTGGAAACCAAATGGGCTTTATAGGTCTCCACCTTTCCATCTGCACTATTTTTTCTTTTGAAAATCTATTTACACCCTATGGGTCTCACCCTTCAGGTGAATCAACTAATGTCTATACATTATTGATCTCCATAGACTCTATTTTGAAATTCATGACATTGAGCCATTTCTCAAAGTTAGACCTCTGCATGGCACTCATGTAGGTGATCGAATCTTTGTTATTTTCATCAAGATCAACAGGATCATCATCTTGGATCAAAAAATCATAGTATCTACTGACTGATGTGATACTTTATTGGATCTCCTCAAGGTGCCTCAACAATGAGCTCTGAGTTTGAACTAATCAAATTTAGTTCTATATTTTTACTTGTCTATGTCAGTTCTTCTATCTGTCGAACTGCATCAAATTTAACTTTAGTGGCATTAGTTTCTTCCTCAAGAAACTCTTCCAAAAGGAATGCCTTATTACTGATGAACACCTTTTATTCTTCAGCATTGTAGAAGTTGTATTCCCTAGACTCCTTAGGCTACCATACAAAAATAACCACTTATAGGATTGAGGTCCAAGCTTATCAATCTGCAAACATTTGACATAAGCCAGATAACCACAAATCCTAAGATGAGAAAGTATCAGCTTACATCCAGTTCATATCTCATATGGTATTTTTATAACTGATTTGATTGAAATATTGTTCAGAACATAGTATGTAGTTTCAAGAGCATAACCCCAAAAAAAGATTGACACACTCACAAACCCCATCATGGACCGAATCATGTCTCATAGAATTTTATTTCTTCTTTCAGATACCCCATGATATTGGGGTGTCCCAGGAGTGGTCTATTGTGAGAAAATCCTATTCTCTCCTAGATATGTCAAAATTTATTGAAAAGATATTCACCTCTTCAGTCTAATCAAAGAGTTTTAATACTCTTCTCAATCTATTTTGGTACTTCACTACTGAATCATTTGAATATTTTAAATAATTTGGACTTGTGCTTCATAAGTAGACATACCCATATCTCAATAGGTCGTCAGTAAATGTAATGAAATAGTAATACCCTTCTCTAATGCCTATATTTATAGATCCATATACATCACTATGTACTAGACCTAGAACATTACTGGCTCATTCATCCTTTCTAGTAAAGAATGACCTGATTATCTTTTCAAGAAGACAAGACTCACAAATCGATAATGATTCACAATCATTAATGTCAAGGTTTTCCTCTTTAGTTAATCTATTTGTTCTATTCTTATTTATATGACCGAGCCTACAATGTCAAAGGTATGCATCTACGATATTATCTATTATAAGGTATTTGTTCAATGTGTACATTATACTAACAGGATGTGATAAAATATAAATGCCATATTTCAATTATCCACATATAACTGTGACACCATTCACAATGATACCATAAAATTTTTTTTACTAAAAAATTATAACCATCCTTGACCAAAAAGTTTATGAAAATAACATTCATTAGGAAAGATGGATAATAATGACAATCATCTAAAATAATGATATTTAAATTGAGAACAAGCTGAACTTTTTCTATAGCTAGAACTGGAATAGCTTTTCCATCTCCAATATTTAGGAATCATTAGCTCTTCTCAAATTTTTTACTAACCTGAAGTCGCTACAATGAATTGTAGATATGAATCAGACTTTCGATATTCAATAGGTAGTAGTTCATAGATAGAAAAATTATAAGATGTTATCATATAAGATCTTGTCTAGCAATCATTTATTGATTTTTCTTTATAAGCCTATTCGGACTAAGGAAAGCTAGATATAGAGGACAATTCTTCTTCTAGTGCCATAGCTTCTTGCAAAAAAAAGTATTTCGCCTGACTATGATCTGTCTTAGACTAGTTAGTTTGATTGGGCTTGGAAACCCTAGCATGATACCACTGCACCATACTTGTCTTTCCTCTCTCATAGGGTCGATGCCCTGTGGAAGATAAATCCTCAAGTGTACCAAAGGACTTGTTCAATATTTGAAGCATCTCCTTCAGCTGAGCATCATCAAATTTATAACTAAATTCATCACTCATAGTAGGCCTCATTATGTAATATACGATCATACAATCATTAAACCACTTTTGATAAGTGTCTCCAATCGTCGCATCTACTTGAGAGCTGATACTTCAGGTACTAGATCCATAATCATATATAGGATCCTTTTGTGCTTGAGAACTATTTTTAACTTTCAATATCAATTATCAAAATTTAATTTTATAACTTTGTCACTGTCCAATAGTGAGTGAAGTGATAAATTACTAGCCATAACTAAAAAAAATAAAAATCTATTAATATATAAATTATTTAATCTTAAAGATTTAGACTTTAGTCAAAGGTCCTCCCACTATTTTATACAAATTGGTAGTCTCTACCTTCAATTTGAGAAATTATCTTAATTTTTTAGTGGATACTAGAATCTACACAGACTACACATGGGCCTGACTTTGGTCGGCCAACCTTATTAGAAAATAGGCTGATTCGCATGCATAGATCTATTTAGTTATGGTAGCCACAGCAGAAGTAGATTTTAAAATTTTTAATCTAATCTAAGCATACTGATTCTAAATCATAATCAAGTCTAAGATTATCTAACATGTATAAATAAATTTATGAACATAGATCTAAAATCATAAACAGTAAGAAGAAGGTATACCTGACCGCTTTTCTCTCCTTCATCAGATCGGATCCTGCAGATATTTGGAGTTACTGTCATAGCTGCATAAGTGTCCAACTCTGCTGGTATTCACATAGAGATGTCTCGACCAGAACTTCAAAACTCTCGAGATGCTAGCTTCCTTGTAGGCTTTGTTCTTCAGCTTGAATCAGGCCACTTTACTTGATATCACTTGTAGCAGCCTTGTATAGGATCTAGGGGATTGATCCTAACCACTAAGAAAAATTAAGAAATCTTTTCTTGATTTTTTCTCTCTCTCTCAAAGACCCTCTCTCAGATCTATTGGGAATTATATCCTAAAACGAATCATTTGACGATTGTGCTAATTATAAATATATATGAATTGATCAATAATAAAAGTTATTTGGTTTTTTTCTTCACAAAATTATATTTTCTAATGAACTCTTGTATTGTGATGAAGTCTTTAGAACTATTTTGATTGATAAAGAATAATTTATCATATAGTCCTTAAACTGGTTCATGACTAAACCATACGCTATTACTAGGATGATAGCGATTATCAAGTGCAGGTCATTGTGTGCCATATGCATTGGTTGTCTTTGTAACTAAATAGTATAGAGACACTAGTATGGCATGCAAGTGAGATGTAGGAGTACATCTCATGAAACATGACCAACTACGGAGCACTTTGTTGTCAAAAGTAGCTCGTGAAGGGTATGGGTATAAGTTCGACCTGAGATTACCACGATGAATTGCAAGCAACTCACTATGCTTTTATATCAGACTATCTAAATTTTTAATTCAATGATGGAAAATTTTTAGGTACAGTCAAGTACTTGTTACTTTAGTATGTGAGTCAAGAAGGGATGACCCCTCCTAATAAGTAGGAGTTAATGCATCATTGTATTTCAATGTGGCAAAATCTAGATCTGGATAATCTATATGATGGATTTGAAAGATTAAAATACAATATAGATGATATTCCAAGATTGATAGTAAAACCCTAAGTCTCTTTGTGTTGGGTTCTGATGGCACAGCGGAAGGGTTAGGTATTTAAAATTTTTATTCAAAACACCCAATGCACTGGAAGCCCTAATACCTAGAAACTCTTGACTATAATAATCAAATCATAATAAATATAAATTAGGATAAAAAAAAAATATCTGTAGTGCTAATTCTAATTTTCATAAGGTATCCAAGTATCCACCCTCCAATGGTGATCCACATAGAAATTGAACCAAAGACAGCTCCTTCTTCACCTTGCTTCAAGAGTTCTAGCCCCTAGAACTCGACTAGCCTCGTACCGATCAAGTTTCTTCAAGAACCTGATGTCACCCTCTTAGAACCTCCTCTGCACTTCTAATTCTCCTTCTTTAAGACCGTTACAATCCTTATTAGGACCAGATAAGGCTTTGTCTTAAATCACAAAGCCTGGTCCTAAAACTAAGATAGGTTGTAAGAAAGAAAGGAGAGCAACAGGAAAGAAATTGGAAACCCCTCTTAGATTCCTCAGATACCCAATGCCCAGGCTTATTTATAGCTACTAGAGGGATGCCAAAAGAGAGAGACATGCCTTATCCAAAAGGCATATCTGATTTGATTATTAGAGATAAGAGTTCCTTCAAGCAGAAGGACTCTTATCCATGATACGTCGATCAGCACCCTGGTCTGCGTGCGTGCAACCAAAGAAGGGATGTTTTCACATCCCTTCTCAAATAAAAAAAAATCCTCAAAAATTCATGTGGATTGTAGATTCAATCCATATTCCAGAAAATTAAAAATAGTGATAAAATCTCATAGAAGGATGCTATCCTCGCACCTCTTCATGCGAGTGCTGATCACCATGCATGTAGGCATCAAGACCGAATTATGGCATCTAGATAAGTCTGAAAAAATTTCAAAAAAATTATCAAAAATAGCTTATCAAATGCAAAATGTTATCACCAAAATTATTCCAATCTAAAAGCATTTGATAGGGAGAAAGACTCTCTAAATCATGGAGAGATGTGACACTTTTGCATGCATGCAAGACATCCTTCCTTTTCTAATTTTTTCTCTTCCCCAAAAATTCTAGAAAAAAATATATCTCATACTTTGGAATGTATACCAGAGGATAGAGGGTGATATAAGCTACCACACATAATTTTAGTCCCACAAAAAAATAATATTTTTTCTTCTACCCATGACAATACTTGTACGCAGAACCTATTTTGCACCAAGAGTCCACCACAACTTGGACTTTTCATAATTGGTGTTAACATGGGATGTGGTGCCCCAATTTGGGCTGCTTCCAGGTATCACAATCTGACTCAAATGTCTACCAAATTGAGCTAGCTAATTAGTAAGGGATGGGACCAAATTGGTCTCCAAAGAAGCAAGGGTTTCCACACGTGCTAGCATGCTTACCGGAACCCTGATTGAATCCAAAATTTCAATCAATCTTTTTCAAAAGAGTCCTTGGTTAATTTTTATATATGTGTGACCCATTGGGTTCTACATCTAGCTGGCAGTAGATCCGGATATAAGCTGACCAAATTTGATTAGATTTCAATCGAATCAATTTAGGTCCAATCAAGCTAACCCGAGTTCAACAATTAGAATCCTTTCTAATTGATGATCGAATTAAATTTTTTAATTCAATCAAAAATCTAAAAGTCAAGATTGACATCTAGTAATATATCATGACTATCCAAAAGATGTAGAATTTGATAAAAATATCAAATATATTCTTCAGTGGCAAATTACCATGTAATTCAATCTTTCGATCATCCTTACACCCTGAATATGTTCATGAGTATAGAATCATGTCAAACTCAAACATATATTCATATCGATTCTTAATTAACCAATGATAACTCCAATAAAAAAGCATTAGAAACTCTTTCTAATCTTCTTCCTGCTTTTGGCCAAAAGACTTTTCTGAGACATCTAGGATTGAGAATACACAGGATGCGATCTTCTCTTACTAGGAGTGATCGATTTCATATTGATCTACTCACAATCTTCATACACACTCCACCATATCCAGAATACTCCGTACATGTCTTAATGCTATATCTGGGTATGAACCAAAATATGGGTTCATGTGCATAAGATTTCATGGTGATTTCAGGTGTAAGGATCACTTACACAACTTTCACTTAGAGAACCATCTTTGACATGCAAATAAGGCTTCCATTAGATGTTCTCTTTCATCGAGTCAATTTAGTGGACTCATTTCTCAAATGAGCACCCACATCTTTGTATTAGTGTCTCACACAAGTGGTTAGTGAGATCTACCACCCTCTCCATTGAGCATACATAAGATGTGTCAGTCTATCTTGAATACTGATCTCCGACTCAATACTCCTACGAGTAGAAATAGTTAAGATTAGGATTTTAGAATTTTAGGTCTCACTCGCATGACCCATTCATGTCTCCTAAAATTATTATCCTAATCTTTGGGGTTCATCATAATCTTAGACATAATAAGATACAGCTAATATGATGAATCAATACCTCAAATAATAAATATCGTTTCATGAGTTGAAAAATTTTAAAGAAGGTCCCATCGCAATACACTTGCGATTAGCTTATAGAGCACTCTTCTTTCAATCTCCTCCTTGCACTAAAGCCAATCACCTTTGTATCTCATACAATCAAGATGGCAATTATATAGCTATTGTGGTTTGGTCTTAGTGAATGGGTCTGTTGTATTGTTCTTTCTGTCTACTCGTTTAAGGACATCTTGTCTCTAACGAGATGGAAACATCTGAGGAGGTTCTTGGATTTATAATGAGACCTAGGTTTTTTAATGGCCCTAGTGTTATCAAAATAGAGTGACACTGATCCTTCAATCTTAGGAATGACTCTTAAATCCATGATGAGTTTCTTCATCCAGACAGCTTCCTTAATGGCTTCACTAGCAGCAACATACTCTGGCTCAATAGTTGAGTTAGCTACTATCTGCTGCTTGAAACTCTTTCAACTCACTGCCCCATCAATTAGGATAAACACATACCCTGATATTGACATGCTATCATCTGCTTTCCAATGATCCTTCCTTAGATCAGTCTGAAATCTACTAGCTATGCCCAAAGCATAAGCTACATCAGGCTTGGTACATAGCATGGCATACATAATTGATCCTACAGCCGAAGCATAAGAGATTTCATTCACCCTTTTTCTCTCTTCTGGTGTCTTAAGACATATTTTCTTAGAGAGATGTATATCATAACTTACAGACAAGTAACCTTTCTTATTTGCCTCCATATTAAATCTCTTTAATATGAGGTCTATGTACCATGACTGGGATAAGCCTAACATCTTTTTAGATCTATCTGTATAGATCTTTATATCCAGTATATAGGATGCTTCACCCTAGTCTTTTATGAAAACTTATTTGATAGCCAAATCTTGACCGATTGCATCATTGGGATATCATTCCCAATGAGCAGTATGTCACCGACATACAGAACCAAGAAGATAATAACACTCCTACTTGTCTTCTTATATATACATGGTTCATCCATATTTTTGATAAAGCCAAACTCTTTGACTGTCATATCAAATTGGATGTTCCAGCTCCTCAAAATCTGCTTCGATCCATAGATGGATCTCATTAGCCTGCATACTTGATTTGCTCTCTTACTTGAGACAAATCTCTCTGACTGAGTCATATAGACCTCTTCCTCTAGATTACTATTGAAAATCGATCTTGACATCCATCTGTCAAATTTCATAATCGTAGTATGCTGCTATAGCAAGCAAAATCCAGACGGACTTGAGCATAGCCACTGGTGAGAAGGTTTTATCATAGTCAATTCTTTGCATTTGACTGAAACCCTTCGCCACTAACCTAGCTTTGTAGGTTTCTCTTTGGCTATCTACTCTGATCTTCCTTATGAAGACCCACTTGCACCCTATTGGGGTCGTGTTGGGAAATGTGTCCCAAAAAGCCAATCGTCAAGCTGTTGACGGTTGAGCAACCAAGTATTGTAATTAATTTGTTAATAAATAAAATATATTTGGCATCTTCATCATAAGCTTTCATCTTCTAATGAACTCCGTTGTTATGATGAAGTCCTTAGGACTATTTAAGTTCGATAAAGAGAGAATTTATCGATTAGTCTTTAAAATTGTTCATGACCTAATGATAAGCTGTTAATAAGGACGACAGCTTCTATCGAGCATAGGTCGCTGTAGGCCATATGGGTTGGTTGTCCTCTTAATCAAGGAGTGTGGAGACATTGGTATGGCATACAGGTGAGATGTAAGGGTACATCATCATTGAACGTGACCAACTCCAGAGTATTTTACTGTCGAGAATATCTCTGATGGGATATAGGTATAAGTGTCCCTTAGACCTGAGATCGCCTCAGTGACTTGCAAGCAACTCACTGTGCTTTGGTACTGGACTAACTGAATTTCTAATTCAGGGATGGAAGGCTTCTGGGCACAGTCAAGTACTTACGAAGTCAGAGTGAGATCGAGATGGGATTGACCACTCCAAGAGTTGGAGAAGAATGAGTCGCTGTATTTCAATTTAGCAAAACCTTGGCCAGGGTAATCCATCAGATGGATTTGATATTTTGAAATACAATATGGACAACCTGATCAGAGTTGACAGTTGAGCTCTGGAGTGTCCTATGATCATTTTGGTCAAGGGGATGAATTATATGAAAACTATATCCGCATGGGTTCTAAGGATGTTGTTCTACACATTCGACCTATCCGGTCATCGGGTACCATTGCTAGATGGTCACTTCGATTGGGATAGAAATTTATTCCTATGCTACCAGCTTAGGTTCGGACCTATGAGGTCACACACATTAGAGTTTATGATCCAATCAGATGGTTGATCAACGATTAAGAATCGTTCTAGGGTTAAATGATCAATACGATTGACATTTAACCCAGTGCAAGTGTTGCAGGAGGATCTATTAGCAATTCGATTGCTGATTGGCTTAATTTGATTAAGCCAATGGGCTGAGATTAAGTCTAATTAAATATGATTTAATTAGATTTGGTTTGGGCTTGATTGGATCAAGTCCAATTGGTTTATTGGATAAGCCAAGTGCAAGGAAAAATTAGTCCTAGTTCAACTAGGACTTGGGTCAATCTAATTTCTAATTTGATTAGAAAATTAAATCAGATTTAAATCTAATTTAATCTGATTAAATTAGGTTATTAATTGGGTTAAGACCTATTTTAATTGGGTTGATCTAATTTTGATTTGATTTGGTTTGGGAAACCAAATTAAAACAAGTCATAAGACAGAATCCTAGTAAGACTAGGATTCCACCTTGCGCCACATAATCCTTCTCCACGCCCTCTCTCTTATTCAATGCGGATCTCCACTTATTTTGTGTGACAAAAGCCTCTCCCAGATCTCTCCCACGTTCACAAAAGGTCTCCTCTCTTCTTTCTTACATAGAAGGTGGTTTGGATCAAATCTAAAAGGAATAAGTTTGGATTTCGAATTCTATGAGATAGAGTTTTAGAAATCCAAAACTCTTTCAATTTTGCACTGAATTTATCCAAATTTTTTTTGGAATTTTCATGGATTTTAGGGTGTACATTGTGTACCCTTTTCTGGTAATCCATGCATGAAAATATGAAGGAGGTGCTCAAGAGTTGGGCGTCCCTTAACTTGCCATGTTTGGATAAGCCTTGACTAGGTGTTTGATCTAGACAAGGACTCTATCATATCTCTCTATATAAGATGAGTTTATTACAAAATTTTAGGGGAAGATAAAAATTTGATAGACCTTTGTGCCATCTAAAAATTAGAGAGAAATACCTTTGGGTCGTGGAGAAATAAAAGATGCAAGTTTGGGTGTCTAGAGAGAAAAACGTAAAGAAGAAGAGGGTCTTCTTCTAGGGTTTTTGTTTTCATATCTTTCCTCCTTCCATCTTGAGTTTCCTGAGAGCATCTCAGATGTAAAACTTCTCCTTTTACTTTTCATCTTTGGAAGAGTCTAAATCAAGAAGAAGGAGGCACCTGATCAACCTTCAAAGAAGGATCAGCGCAGTACTAGCATACTGTGCTGATTTTCTGAAGCAGGACTTCTGATCAAGATTCGTGGGCTCATGTGGATGACTCCTAGAGGCCGGATACGTGTGCGGCTTGTAACATCATCCTCAAGCCCAGATCAACAAGGTTAGAACATCTAACTTGCAATGTAATAGATCTGATCTATTGTTTAATACATACATTAGATGTAGAATAGAAACATGTTGATATGATCAACATGTAGTTCATGCTATATTTATATATTTTAATTTCTGATTTAATACTATGTAATAATCATGTAATAGAATCTTAGATCTAGGGATTTTTTGATTTTAGAAAATAAATTTTGATTTATTTTAGTCTTCCGCTGTATGATCTTGAAAAAGTTTCAAGATCTAACCCTGAAACCCTAGATCTGGTTCCAACAATTGGTATCAGAGCCTAGGTTCTTTATTACATGATTATTTATACATGCTTAGATTATTTCTTAGATTAGATCTAATTTATAATCTGATTATTAAATTTGAAATTAAAATTTTAGATCAATCACAAACTGCAAGGTTGTCCTGCTGTAAGGTTTACCCCTTACAGTGCAAAGGTTGTCCTAGTTTGTGTAGATCTAGCTTTAATCATAAATTTGTTAGATATGATCTAGATTAAATTTATGATTTATTAAATTTAAAAGATATTTAAATCTAAAATAAAATCTCTTTGTTAATAATTTTTGTGCAAAAAAATTATTTAAAGTTGAAATTGTTTCAATTACATGAACCTGTTTAGATTAGATCTAAAGTAGTTTCATGTTTATTTCACTTGCATCTTGATTATGAATCAAACATGCAATATGGTTAGTAGAATCATATTGTAAAATTATTTTACAAATATGAAAATTATTTTTTGAAAAGCCAAACCCAACCCTCAGCCCAAAACTTAATTAAGAATTAAGAAGTTGTTTGAATAGGTTCTAGGATTGTGAATTGAAGAACCTAAGACACAAACCATAACACATTGGGTTAATCGGTTAGTGGGAATTAGGTCCATTAATTGGGTTAGACCTATGGTTAGATTGAAGATGGACTTAATTAGAGAATTGACTAAATCTAATCAATTGTTGTCTTAGATTAGGTCAAGGATTCTCTAGATCAATTACAATAGTTGTAGTTGGTCAAGTCCATGTCTTTAACGAGAACCAAATGGACTTGATTCTTGGCTAAGCGGTCTAGCACGAACTGTTAGGTTGATCTAATCGAAACTAATTAAACCAGATGGTGTCTAAGGTAAACCAGACCGGTGGTTTTTAATTGGGAGCCCGCTTACCTGGCCATTTCTGATGGTGTCTAAGGCAAGCTTTGGCAGACCCTCCCACTGATCGAACTTACCTGGCCTCTTGGTGAAATTATATTTTGATTGGATCACTTGACTATTCGAGCTGACCCATGTCAGCTAGGTAAATCAGTGTGACTGATTTAGGTGCTCCTAGACCAGCTCTGGTCACCCTTAAGCTGACTTGGTGAAGCCAGTGGAAGGATCATGATAAGCTGGTTCATCTGACTTCATCCTCTATATTATTTAAATCTTCTAAAATTATTAGGTCCTTAAAATGATAAAGTTATGGAGATAACTGAATCATAGCCTCCCATTAAGGTGTTTGATAATGAGTCCATTAACTCAATAATCATTGCAGACCCAAAGGCCTGGTGCTTGTTGACTAATGGAATTATCACTCATCATATGACGACTTGGAAGTGTCTCTCTAATGGTGGTTAGGTGAGTCAACTGAAGTTGGGCTTAATCATTCATTGGTTAGATACACCAAGTATGATCATGTTAATGGTTGGACCTAACCGGATCCTTACAGTGGAGGCCAAAGCCTACTGATTAGGTTTCTGGGGTAAAATTAAAATTACTAGAAATTGTTTAGAGAAATAATTGGTTATGAACCTACCCTTAGATGTACATGGGTTGACCAACCAAAGTTGGGCTTGTGTGCAGTCTAAGTGGATTCTAGTACCCACTAAGGAATTAGGATAATTCCTCGAATTGGAGGTAGAGGCTACCAATTCGAATAAAATAGTGGGAGAAATCTTTTGATTAAAGTCCAAATCTTTAGGTTTAATGAATCAATTACTAATTAGGTTATGGTTCTCCTTTGTGCAAATATGGCCACTTCCCTATCGCTCCGATCATTGTTGGATAATGATAAGTTGGTGGGATCCAACTTCGGTAGCTGGTACCGAAAGTTGAAGGTAGTTCTGGAGCATGAACGGATCCTATATGTGATAATGGATCCTGCACCTGAGGAGCCAACTATCAATGCACGTGGAACAGTCAGAGATACTTACGAGAAGTGGCTCAGTGATCGGACCACGGTGCGCTATATCATGCTGGCTATTATGAGCGACGAGTTCAGTCGCAGATTTGAGACGGCTCAGCCAAAGGACATGCTTCAAGTGTTGGAGGATGCCTTTGGCACACCCGATGACGTAGAGAGGCACAAGACTAGTTGTGCCATCTTCAACGCCAAAATGTGGGATGATGCCTCTATCACTGATCATGTATTGTACATGATCG
This sequence comes from Elaeis guineensis, assembly GCF_000442705.2. Lineage (NCBI taxonomy): Eukaryota > Viridiplantae > Streptophyta > Magnoliopsida > Arecales > Arecaceae > Elaeis > Elaeis guineensis. The sequence goes on from NC_026000.2 coordinate 102,733,131, forward strand.
AGCTGATGGAAAGATTGAGCAAGCTCGGCTTTCCCTTGCATGAGCAGCTTGGGAAAGATGCAATACTGAACTCGCTGCCCAAGTCTTATCTCCCATTCCTCACTCATTATAGAATGACAAAGCCTGAAGAGAACTACCACGGGTTACTGGGGTTGCTTCAGAACTTTGAGAAGGATCACCAACTTTACAAGGAGTCGGTGAACTTAGTGGGAGGTTCGTCTTCTGGTTCTCGACCTTTTGAGAAAGGGAAGAAGAACAAGAAGAAGAAAGTGAAGAAGGTGCAAGTTCAGGCTGGGACATCAGTGCAGAGCCAGACCAAAAAGATCAAGCCTGATAAGAGTCTATTCAACTAGCAAGCACTCTAGATTAGATAGTGTGTCAGATATCTACTTATGGCACTGTAGGATAGGTCATATAAACAAGAACAGAATAAACAGGTTGACTCAAGAGGAAATCCTTGAAGTCAGTGATTGTGAATCACTTCCAACCTGTGAGTCCTATCTTCTTGGTAAAATGACCAAGTCACCTTTTACTGGAAAAAGTGAGAGAGCTACTGAGCTCTTGGGCCCAGTACATACTGATGTATGCGGGCCCATGAGCACCAGTGCTAGATGTGGATATTTCTACTTCATAACTTTCACGGATGACCGATCGCGATATGGATATGTCTATCTGATGAAATATAAGTCGGATTCATTTGAAATATTCAAACAATTCCGAAGTGAAGTAGAAAAATAAACTGAAAAGAGTATTAAAACTCTTCAATCTGATCGAGGAGGAAAATACTTTTCTAGTGAGTTTCTCACATATCTAGAAGAGAATGAGATTCTCTCCCAATGGACTCCTCCAGAAACACCACAGCATAATGGTGTGTCTGAAAGGAGGAATCGGACTCTGTTAGACATGGTCCGATCCATGATGGGTTTTGCTAGCTTGCCGATATCCTTCTGGGGATATGCACTCGAATCGGCCTGTTATCTGTTAAATATGGTTCCAAGTAAGTCTGTAATTAAGACTCCATATGAGATATGGATAGGGCGTAAGCCAGTACTTTCACACCTTAGGGTCTGGGGGTGCCCGGCCTATGTCAAACGATTAGTCACAAACAAACTTGGACCTAGGTCTGACAAATGCTCATTCATAGGGTACCCCAAAGAGACAAAAGGATATTTTTTCTACCATGCTGATGAACAAAAGGTGTTCGTCAGTCTTAAGGCAATCTTTTTAGAAAAGAAGTTCCTTGGTGAAGGAACCGTTACCTCTAAGATTGAACTTGATGAAGTTCAACAGGTAGAAGGACCGACACCAATAGCTGAACCTGAGTGTGATATGATTAGATCATATCCGGAGCCCAATGTACCTGCACCATTAAGGCGATCTGGTAGAGTACCACGTCAACCGGACAGATACTATGGTTTCTTGGTCCGGGATGGTGATCTCATCGAACTTGATGAGAATAATGAGGATCTGATCACCTATATGGATGCAATGCAGAGACTTGATTCCGAGAAATGGCTTGAAGCCATGAAATCCAAAATGGAGTCCATGAAGGTCAACGATGTATGGACATTGGTTGACCCACCTGAAGGGGTTAAACCCATTGGGTGTAAATGGGTCTTCAAAAGGAAGAGGGGCGCAGACGGAAAGGTGGAGACCTATAAAGCCCGTCTGTAGCCAAGGGGTATCGTCAACGTTATGGTATTGACTATGACGAGACGTTTTCTCCTGTGATAATGTTCAAATCTATTCAGATAATGCTTGCAATAGCTGCCCATCTAGATTATGAGATCTGGCAGATGGATGTAAAGACAGCTTTCCTGAATGGAGAGCTGACCGAAGAGGTGTATATGATACAACCTGAGGGGTTTACATCCACAAATGAGTCCAAGGTGTGCAAGCTTCAGAGATCCATTGAAGCAAGCTTCTCGGAGTTAAAACATGCTTTTGATAAGGTGATCAAAACGTATGGCTTCATTAAGAATGGAGAAGAGCCCTGCATCTATAAATGGGCAAATGGTCCAGTTGTGGTATTCCTTATCTTGTACGTGGATGACATTCATTAATCGGGAATGACATCCCCGCACTACAGGGAATAAAAGTTTGGTTGTCATCACAGTTCTCCATGAAGGACTTGGGTGAAGCATCCTACATCCTAGGGATGAAGATCTATAGAGATAGATCTAAAAGGATGCTTGAGTTATCCCAGTCCATGTACATAGACACTGTGCTGAAGAGGTTCAGCATGGAGAATTTCAAGAAGGACTATCTACCGATAGGCCAAGGAATTTCTCTCTAAGAAGGATTGTCTGACAACTCCTGAAGAGAGAGAGCATATGAGTAGAGTCCCATATGATTCAGTCGTGGGATCTATCATATACGCCATGACATGTACAAGACCAGATGTGGCATACTCACTAGGAGTAGTGAGTAGATACCAATCTGATCCTGGAGAAAATCACTGGAATGTGGTTAAAGCCATCCTTAAGTATTTGAAAAATACTAAGGACCAATGGTTGGTTTATGGTGAGTCAGATCTGAAACTTGTGGGGTTCACAGACTCCAGCTTCCAATCTGACCATGATGACAGCAGGAGTGTGTCGGGTTATATCTTTACTCTTAATGGTGGAGCCATCTGCTGGAAGAGTTCCAAGCAGCATACTGTGGCAGACTCTGTTTGTGAAACGGAGTACATCGCAGCATCAGATGCCGCGAAGGAAGCTGTGTGGCTGAGAAAATTCATCAACGAGCTCGGAGTAGCACCCTCCCTCGATGGTCCGGTCCTGCTCTATTGCGACAGCACTGGTGCCATAGCTCAGGCGAAGGAACCCAAAGCACATCAGCGGATGAAGCACATCTTGCACCGCTTCCACTGGTCCGGGAGATCGTGGATCGAGGTGACGTCGACCTACAGAAATCGACGAAAAGGAGAACCTAGCCGACCCCTTCACTAAAGCCCTGACAATAAAGGAGTTCGACAACCACAAGTCGAAGATGGGTATTAGATACTGTGCCGAGTGGCTTTAGGAGAAGTGGGAGTTGTTGGGAAATGTGTCCCAAAAAGCCAATCGTCAAGCTGTTGACAGTTGAGCAACCAACTATTGTAATTGATTTGTTAATAAATAAAATATATTTGGCATCTTCATCATAAGCTTTCATCTTCTAATGAACTCCATTGTTATGATGAAGTCCTTAGGACTATTTAAGTTCGATAAAGAGAGGATTTATCGATTAGTCTTTAAAATTGTTCACGACCAAATGATAAGCTGTTAATAAGGACGACAGCTTCTATCGAGCATAGGTTGCTATAGGCCATATGGGTTGGTTGTCCTCTTAACCAAGGAGTGTGGAGATATTGGTATGGCATACAGGTGAGATATAAGGGTACATCATCATTGAACGTGACCAACTCTAGAGTATTCTGCTGTCGAGAATGTCTCTGATGGGATATAGGTATAAGTATCCCTTAGACCTGAGATCGCCTCAGTGACTTGCAAGCAACTCACTGTGCTTTGGTACTGGACTAACTGAATTTCTAATTCAGGGACGGAAGGCTTCTGGGCACAGTCAAGTACTTGTGAAGTCAGAGTATGATCGAGATGGGATTGACCACTCCAAGAGTTGGAGAAGAATGAGTCACTGTATTTCAATTTAGCAAAACCTTGGCCAGGGTAATCCATCAGATGGATTTGATATTTTGAAATACAATGTGGACAACCTGATCAGAGTTGACAGTTGAGCTCTGGGGTGTCCTATGATCATTTTGGTCAAAGGGATGAATTATATGAAAACTATATCCGCATGGGTTCTAAGGATGTTGTTCTACACATTCGACCTATCCGGTCGTCGGGTACCATTGCTAGATGGTCACTTCGATTGGTATAAAAATTTATTCCTATGCTACCGACTTAGGTTTGAATCTATGAGATCACACACATTAGAGTTCATGATCCGATCAGATGGTTGATCAACGATTAAGAATCGTTCTAGGGTTAAATGATCAATACGATTGACATTTAACCCAGTGCAAGTGTTGCAGGAGGATCTATTAGCAATTTGATTGCTGATTGGCTTAATTTGATTAAGCCAATGGGCTGAGATTAAGTCTAATTAAATATAATTTAATTAGATTTGGTTTGGGCTTGATTGGATCAAGTCCAATTGGTTTATTGGATAAGCCAAGTGCAAGGAAAAACTAGTCCTAGTTCAACTAGGACTTGGGTCAATCTAATTTCTAATTTGATTAGAAAATTAAATCAGATTTAAATCTAATTTAATCTGATTAAATTAGGTTCTTAATTAGGTTAAGACCTATTTTAATTGGGTTGATCTAATTTTGATTTGATTTGGTTTGAGAAACCAAATTAAAACAAGTCATAAGATAGAATCCTAGTAAGACTAGAATTCCACCTTGCGCCACATAATCCTTCTCCACGCCCTCTCTCTTATTCAACGCCAATCTTCACTTATTTTGTGTGACAAAAGCCCTCTCCCAGATCTCTCCCATGTTCACAAAAGGTCTCCTCTCTTCTTTCTTACATGGAAGGTGGTTTGGATCAAATCTAAAAGGAATAAGTTTGGATTTCGAATTCTATGAGATAGAGTTTTAGAAATCCAAAACTCTTTCAATTTTGCACCGAATTTATCCAAATTTTTTTTGGAATTTTTGTGGCTTTTAGGGTATACATTGTGCATCTTTTTTTGGTGATCCATGCATAAAAATATGAAGGAGGTGCTCAAGAGTTGGGCGTCCCTTAACTTGCCATGTTTGGATAAGCCTTGACTAGGTGTTTGACCTAGACAAGGACTCTATCATATCTCTCTATATAAGATGAGTTTCTTCATAAAATTTTAAGAAAAGATAGATATTTGAGAGACCTTTATCCCATCCAAAAATTAGAGAGAAATACCTTTGGGTCGTGGAGATATAAAAGATGCAAGTTTGGGTGTCTAGAGGAAAAAACGTGAAGAAGAAGAGGGTCTTCTTCTAGGGTTTTTGTTTTCATATCTTTCCTCCCTCCATCTTGAGTTTTCTGAGAGCATCTCAGATCTAAAACTCCTCCTTTTACTTTCCATCTTTGGAAGAGTCCAAATCAAGAAGAAGGAGGCACCTGATCAACCATCAAAGAAGGATCAGCGCAGTACTAGCATACTGTGCTGATTTCCTGAAGCAGAACTTCTGATCGAGATTCGTGGGCTCGTGTGGATGACTCCTAGAGGTCGGACACATGTGCGGCTTGCAACATCATCCTCAAGCCCAGATCAACAAGGTTAGAACGTCTAACTTGCAAGGTAATAGATCTGATCTATTGTTTAATACATACATTAGATGTAGAATAGAAACATGTTGATATGATCAACATGTAGTTCATGCTATATTTATATATTTTAATTTTTGATTTAATGCTATGTAATAATCATATAATAGGATCTTAGATCTAGGAATTTTTTTATTTTAGAAAATAAATTTTGATTTATTTTAGTCTTCCGCTGTATGATCTTGAAAAAGTTTCAAGATCTAACCCTGAAACCCTAGATATGGTTCCAACAGGTCGCACCCTTAGGTGCATCAACCAAGGTCTACACTTGGTTGGTTTTCATCGAGTCCATCTCAGATTTCATAGCTTCCAGTCATTTGTTTGAGTCTCTACTCATGACAGCTTTTGAATAGGTCAGTGGATCAACATTCTGAATGATGTTGATCGAATTGTCATTCTCAATGATAAAATTATATCTCAGAGATGCTTGACGCACTCTATCTGACCTTCAGAGAGGAGATATGTATTATAGATATACTTCATCTTTGGGTACTTTTGATTGAGGATCTTTTGTGGTCCAACCACTAGTATTTCTGGATCGATTTGTAGATCATGAACTTTCATAAGTTCAATATTCCTCCTACTGCCTCCTTCTTGGATAAATTCATGTTTCAAGAAAGTGGCATGCCTACTAACAAACACCTTTTGTTTAGCAGAGTGGTAGAAATAATATCTATTAATTTTTTTAAGATATTCTACAAACCTACACTTGTCTAATCTAGCACTAAGCTTATGTCCAAAAAATATTTTTGACATAAGTAAGACAACCCTAAGTCTTAAGATATTTAAGATTAGGATTCCTTCCATTCTATATCTCATATGGAGTGCTTACAACAGACTTTGAAGGCATTCTGTTTAATATATATGTGGCAGTCTCTAGGGCATTATCTCTAGAAAGATATTGAGAGATCAATGAAGTATATCATGGACTGCATCATATCCATCACAGTACGATTTCTCCTTTCTGCTACACCATTTAATGGAGACATATTAGGAGGGGTCCATTCAGAGAGAATACCTTTACTTTTAAGATGATAAAAAAATTCAATAGATAAGTATTCTCCTCCTCGATCAGATCGAAGAAGCTTGATACTTTTTTCAGTTTATTTCTCGACCATACCTTGGTACTCTTTGAACTTATCAAAGGCTTCAAATTTATGTTTCATAAGATACATATATCCGAACCTTAATAAATCATCTGTAAAGATAGGAGTATCTGCTTCTAGCCTAAGTTGTTATCGGTCCATATACACCTATATGTACTAGAGCTAACAACTCACTTGTCCTCTCTCCATATCCAAAAAATGGAGTCTTGGTCATCTTATCCATGAGACAAGATTTATAAGTCCTCAATGATTCATAATCATTTGGGTCAAAGAATTCTTTTTTGTATAACTTGTTTATCCTTGACTCACTAATATGACCAAGGCGACAATGCCAGAGATATGTGACATTCACATTTTCTCTCTTTTTTTATATATTTCTTTCAATATAAAAATATTTTTATTGAGTATAAGAATTAAAAGATTGTTATCAATATAACTACTGCCATAAAATTTATTAGAAAAAAAATAGAGCATCTAGTTTTCATTAGCTTTATTTCATAATCTTGTTTTAATAACAAAGATATAGAAATAATATTTTTAATGATCTTTGGCATGTAATAATAATCTTTTAATTCTAAAATTTTGCCCGAAGGTAAATCAAGTATATAGGTTCCCACAGTCTCTGTGCTAATAGACTCTCTACTTGCACCATAAAACTCGAGGTTACCTCTTTTCAGATCTTTGATATTCTGTAGTTGCAGTAACGAACTACAAAAGTGTGATCCATAGGTGGTATCCAATATCCAAATATCAAAGTCTGAATTACTCAATGAAAAATAGGTCTGTATCATATACACACCTTTTGGTGTTACACTTACACCCTACTTCAATCTTACAAGATTATTCTTATAATTATACTCTCAATTTTAAAATTTATTACAAATAATATCTATATGGGCATCGTTACCTTCTCATTATTACTGACCAATCTAGGGTCAGAAATATTCAGAACATCAAAGTTCTTTTATGATATAAACCTAATTTATTAGTTTCTCAACTAATCCATATAGTTGTATCGATCAACATAGTTTTATCTATGATATCATGGGGCAAAAATAAAGAAGCCATAATATAGACTTAAATCTACGTAAAAGCAATAGTATAAGCAGACCACTTATGTTTGACATGCATAATGAGGACTTTTAAACTAGTTATGTCTTCCACTATTTTATCGAATACCATAGCCCTCTCCTATGGTAAACAAGATATATTTTATATTTATCTTAGTTGAATTGAGATCCTAATTCCTCATAATGATCTTATGTTAACACAATAAATCCTTATGAGTTCATAGGTAGAAAACTCTTTCCAATTACATGTCATGCAATTCTCAATATTTTATCTTGACCTCTAAAATATTATTAGCCTTGCATTAACATAACAAGCTATAATATTTTAGTTAAGTAAGACCCTTCATTTCAATATAGTCAAAATCGAATATAACTGCCCTTGTGTTAGCACAACAAAGCAGTATATCTAAAATTATCATAAGCATCTTTTATGCACCAGGATTATGTTATATCAATCCTTATGACAAGCCTTATGGTAACACAACAAACTAGTCATAGTTCATGATGTAACATTAACCTAGCAGAAGGAAGGTCCTTAGTAGTGTTTAAAACACTAAGCTACCTTCATGTAAGATTTGAACTAATCTAATTGGCCAGAAAAGTGTTAAGATTGGTGGGGGTCCCCCCATTATTTTTTTTAGATACCAATAAAATTGGCCAGACCAGCAATAGAATCAATTAAATAACCACCGCACTTGATAAAACCAAACATTTTGATCACATCATTGAAACGAGTATTCCAACTCCGAGATGCTTGCTTAAGTCCATAAATGGACCTTTGCAGTTTGCAGACCTTGTGATCATCATCACTGGATGTGAAACCAAGCGGCTGTTCCATATAGATATCTTCCTCAAGATATCCATTTAAGAATACCATTTTCATGTCCATCTGCCATATTTCATAATCGAAATAGACTGCAACAGCAAGCAATGTGCGGATGGATTTTAGCATGGCTACAGGCGAGAAGGTATCCTGATAGTTAATGCCTTTGCACTGACTATAACCTTTCGCTACGAGCCTAGCCTTGAATGTCTCCACATTCTCATTTGCACCTATCTTTCTCTTGAAGATCTATTTACACCTAATAGGTACAATACCTTCAGGTGGATCTACCAAGGTCCAGACTTGGTTTGAGTGCATCGAGTCAATTTCTGATCTCATTGCCTCTAACCATTTCTCGGAGTCGATATCTGATATCGCCTCATCATAGGTCTTGGGATCATCACCATGAACCCCATTTCTCGTGAGAAATATTTTCTCTCATCCTCTTGTATGGTACCTAAGTACCTTTCAGGAGGATGGGAAATCCTAGTCGATCTACAAGGTAGAAGAGGTTGTGTTAGGACTGGTTCTGATTGATTAGGTTCCTCAGGTTCTTTAGCTCGTTGCTCTTGGGAGACATTATCCTTGAGCTTAATTATTCTTCCGATGCCACCATCTTGAATAAACTATTTTTCAAGAAAAATAGCATTTTGACTCACAATCACATTGTGATCTTTCAGAATATAAAAATAATATCCTAATGACTCTTTAGGATATCCTATGAACCGAGCTCTAAAAGACCTGAACTCTAACTTGTCCGTCTGCTATCTCTTGACATGAGCTAGACAACCCCAAATTCTGAGATGATTCAGACTTGGCTTACCATGCCATATCTCATACGATGTCGTAGGAACGATTTTAGAGAAAACCTTATTCAATACATAAATTACTGTCATGAGACAATATCCCCAAAGAAATTCTGGGAGATCTGTGAGGCTCATCATGGAACGGATCATATCTAATAGGGTCCGGTTACTTCATTCTGAAACTCCATTGAGTTGAGGCATTTCAGGTGGAGTCCATTGAGAGACTATACCATTGTCTTTAAGATAGTCTAGAAATTTTCGACTAAGGTATTCACCTCCTCGATCTGATCGAAGAACCTTAATGGGCTTTCCTGTTTATTTTTCTACCTCATGTCTGAATTCTTTGAACCTTTCAAAGGCTTCAGACTTGTGTTTCATTAGAAACACATACCCGTAACTAGACATATCATCGGTAAAGGTAATGAAGTAGACAAAGTTATCTCTAGCTGGCACATCAAATGGACCGTATACATCCGTATGTACTAGGGCAAGTAGGTCTGTGGCCCTTTCGCCATGTCCCACAAAAGGGAGCTTGATTATTTTGCCTTGAAAGCATGATTCACAAACTGGATATGACTCAGAAGTCAACGGACTCAGTAGCCCGAATTTCTCCAATTTGTTAACCCTGTCTTCCACTATATGACCTAGCCTTAGGTGCCACAGATACTTATCATTTAGACTATCTCTAGGCCTTTTAATTCCTATGGCATTCACATTTTACTCAATATTAAAAACAGACACATCAACATGTAACTGATAGAGACCATTAATAACAAAACTATTTGTAACTTTATTATTTTCATAAAATATATTACAATGGTCCTTATGAAAGCTAATCACATAGCCTTCTTATGCTAAACATGAAACAAAAATCAAATTCCTGCTTGCTGCAGGCACATAATAACAGTCTCTTAAAACTAAATCTAATCCTAATGGTAATCGCAGAGGGTAGATTCCTACGGCCACAGCAGCAACTTGCTCCATTTCCGACATGTAGGATCATCTCCCCATCCCTCAGCCTCCTGCTCTCCTCAAGACCATGCATAGAAATGCACAAATGAGCACTAGAACCAGAGTCAAGCACCCAACTGGATGCAGAAGAAATCGTAAGATTAGATTCGATAATGAGCATACCTCCAGAAGGACCATGCTTCTTGTTCTTCAGGGTGGTCAGGTACTGAGGATAGTTTTGCTTCCAATGGCCTTCTAACTGACAGTGGAAACACTTTCCCTTTTCAGAAGCCTTCTTCTTCGATCCTATCTTCTTGTTCTTGCCATCCACCTTCTGCTTCTTCACGGATTTCTTTTTCTTTCCAAAAGACTTTCTCTTGAAAGAAGTTCGCTCCACAGTAAGAATTGAGCCTTTTGAATCTTTCATTGAAAGCTCAGCCGTAACCAGCATATTCATTAACTCAGCCAAGGTACATTACATCTTATGCATATGGAAGTTCATGATGAACTGACCATATGCATTGGACAAGGACTAAAGGATCACATCAATCTGAAAATCTTTGTCTAAGATGATATCGAGCTTTTCAAGCTCCTCAAGATCTTTGATCATTGTCAAACAATAATCTTGGACTGACTGCCCATCATGCATCTTGGCCTTAAAAAAGTCTTTGACAGACTTGATAATTGGCCGCGTGACTCTGTTCACCAAATAACTCTTGTAGGTGAGCCAACATTTGGCGGGTAGTCAAAATAATTTTATGTTGGCACTGTAAATCATCAGACATTGCACCCAATATGCAGTACCTGGCTTTGTTATCATCATCCATCCATTTTTTCAGAGACGCTCTCTATTTAGCAGTCGGACGTACTAGCATGGTAGGTGGGTCCTGGTCTAAGATATGAGTCAATTTTTTGGAACCCAGAATAATTCTGTAGTTCTCAATCATTCCTTAAAATTTGGTCCAGTCAGTCTATGAGTGTCTAGAATTTTGGTCAGGGGGTTTAAGGCAAACATGTTTCCTATAGAGAGTCAAAAGTTTCTAGTTAGATTTTATAATCAGATTCAACCAATTTGTTTAGGGTTTTCCTTTTTAAACAAATTAGGCTCCCACTATTTTCTTAAATCCCTACACTCCCTTGGTAGAGATGTGAAAATCTTCATGATTAGTGATTTCTAGTGGGTGGTGCAGTCTCACCGACTGGCTCATCACCTCACCTAACAATTATTGGTGATGGATCAATCGATGAGTGGTCAACTCTTGTCCAACGATTCTCTAATCATGGTGTTGCTCCTAGATTGATTTTGATGATTACAAAGCAGATTGAAGGGATACAAATATTTTTATTTGAAAAAGTCTTTATGCTCTTCAGGGGCAAAATCATAATTTTACTAAAATCCTGATTTGATAGTATCAATTGAGTAGAACAAATGATTTGTAATCTATTGGTAAAAATTTCATTATTTTTGGACTTATATTTTTGAAGTTATGAATATTTGAAGTGCATGAGTCGACTCATGAGTCAACTCATGGCACAATGAGCTGATTGGCACGCAAAAATTTCTCTTGGTACGCTGGTTTTTTGGCTTGGCACGACCTGTGAGTCGACTCATGAGTCGACCCACAAGGCATGAGTCGACTCATGAGTCGACCTCTGCTGGTTTGGGCCAAAAAATCCAGAAACCAACATTTCTGGCTGTTGCAACAGAAGTTGACTCATGAGTCGACTCCTGAAGCATGAGTCGATTCATGAGTCGACCCCTGCGATGGAAATTGTCCGCAACGGCTAGTTTTTTGCCCATTTTAATTATCTTTAATGCTCTCTTAAAATGCTCTAACGGCTCTTTTTCTGCCTAAAATATTTTTCTTTATTTCTTAAAGCTATAAAAGGTTTCTAAAGGTGAAAAACAAAGAGGGGATCCACAATATACACGAGAGTGACAGGTGATCAACGATATACACGAGAGAAAAAGATAGGGGATCCATAATATACACGAGAGAGACAAGGAATCTACAATATACACGAGAGATTGTGAAAGAGAAAAGCAAGAGCATTCAAAAGGACATTCAAGAGCATTCAAAGAGAGGGTTTTTCAAGCCAACTTTTCAACCTTGATCAAGAGCTCTTTCAAAGCCTTCAAGAAGTCTTCAATCAAAGTTCACCTTCTCCTCAAGCGTTCATTCAACTCTTCATCCACCTTGAGGAAATCCAAAAGGGGATTCTTCATTTGAGTAAAGTATTTTTATTGTTATATTCGCTCATTTAAGGAGCTATTCTTGTACTTATTTATGCTCTAAACTGTCTTACTCTTTGTGAGTAATTGTTCTTATTTTTGGAGGGTTTCCAAAACAAGGGAAGGTTGATCCGAACCTGAAATCGGAGTATTTTGGATTGGCTTGTACCCGAAAAATAAGTGGACTAGCTTGGGATAGCTAGTGTCGGAGTTTCTGACGTTTGTATTCTGGTTGAATACAAGTATAGTGGATTGGAATTCCCAAGTAGGAGCTTGGGGAGTGGATGTAGGTGCAAGGTTGGCACCGAACCACTATAAATCCTTGTGTTTGTGGTGTGCTTTATTATTTCTCTTTATTTCTTTATTATATCCTTGCATTCTTGCTTTAGGTAATTAATCTTGAATTAAAGTCTTTCTCCTCATTCATCAAGCTTTTAACAAATACTTTTCATAAGTAATTAGTTAAGCTTAAATTTTTTAAAACCCAATTCACCCCCCCCTCTTGGGTTGCATAGCTGGGCAACAAGTGGTATCAGAGCCCGATGCTCTAGCCCTTCTTTGATCTAACAATCAAAGAGCCAAAGATCTATGGCAACCCATGTCGGTACTTCTCTAGCCGAGGGGCAATCTACCAACCGACCTCCACTTTTCAATGGGTCTAATTACACCTACTGGAAAGCTCGGATGAAGATATTCATACAAGCACTCGACTATGATATGTGGAGTATCATAGTGAACGGTCCTCACACACTCACCAAGATTATAGATGGTGAGGAGTCAACCAAACCCGAGAAAGAATGGGATGAGGTTGATAAGAAATTGGCACAATTAAATGCTAAAGCTATGAATGTTCTTTATTGTGCACTTGATGCAAATGAATTTAATCGCATTTCTACTTGTGCATCTGCTAAAGAAATATGGGATAGGTTAGAAGTAATCCATGAGGGAACAAATCAAGTAAAAGAGTCTAAAATAAACATGCTTGTGCATAAATATGAATTGTTTAAAATGGAGCATGATGAGTCCATAACTGCAATGTTTACTCATTTTACTGATATAATTAATGGTTTGAAGAGTCTTGGCAAATCTTATACTAATAGTGAGCTTGTAAGGAAGATTCTCAGGTCATTGCCAAGAACTTGATAAGCCAAGGTGACCGCCATCCAAGAAGCAAAGGACTTGAACACTCTACCTCTAGAAGAGCTTCTTGGATCCTTGATGACTCATGAATTTAGCATGAAGCAACATCAAGAGGATGAAGTCAAAAAGAAAAGAACCATTGCCCTCAAATCCACAGCTTCGCCTGATGATGAAACGGATGACACTGAAGATGAAGAACAGGATGAAGAGATGGCACTCATCACCCGGAGATTTAAGAAGTTTCTAAGAAAAAGAAAACAGGAAATGAGAAAGAAGTCATTCACAAAAGGGGAACAAAGCAAAGAGAAAGAGAAAGATCAACCCCTTATATGCTACGAGTGCAAGAAGCCGGGACATTTCAAATCCGAATGTTCACAACTGAAGAAAGGTCCCAAAAAGTTCAAAAAGAAAGCAATGATGGCGACTTGGAGTGCGAGTGATGACTCAAGCTTCGATGAGAAAACCTCAACAGAACAAGTCAACCTGTGCCTTATGGCACACGAAAATGAGGTAACTTCTGAATCCCCTAGTGAATTTACTTTTGAAGAATTGCATGAAGCATTCTATGATTTAATTGATGAATTAAAGAAACTAGGGATGAAAAACAAAGAACTGAAATTAAAAAATCAGTCCTTAGTGTAACAAGCTGAAACCTTTAGTAGATAAGTTCATCTTAAGTTCAAACAAACTAAATATGATTCTTGATAATCAAAAAGCTGTATATGATAAGGCTGGACTTGGCTATAACCCCTTGAAGAAACAAAAATTTCTGAAAAATATTTATGTAAATTATTCAAGTAACAAGTCTACAAATATTACTTGTTTCAAATGTGGTAGAATAGGACATAAATCATACACATGCCTTATTAACAAATCTGCAAACACAACTATAAAGAAAATATGGGTTCCAAAAGGAACCATTTTGACTAACCTAAAAGGACCCAAGAAAGCTTGGGTACCTAAGACAGAAACTTGACCTTTGCTTGCAGGTGTGTCTAGCATCCCGAGGAAACAGGAAATGGTATCTTGACAGTGGATGCTCGAGACACATGACTGGTGATGAATCATAATTCATCATGCTTGATGCTAAGGATGGAGGGATGGTCACCTTTGGAGATAATGGCAAAGGAAAGATCATCGGGATAGGTAACATTGGTATCACTCCCTCCAAATACATTGAAAATATTTTGTTAGTTAAAGGTTTAAAGCATAACTTACTTAGCATTAGTCAATTTTGTGATAAAGGGTATAAAGTTATTTTTGAATCATCTGTTTGCATTGTGACTAGTCCTATTAACGATGGCATTAAATTTATAGGACATAGGCATGGCAATGTTTATATGGTAGATTTGAATGATTTAGCCAAATTAGACATGCAATGCCTAGTATCCTTGAATGCTAAAGTTAATGAGACTAGTTGGCTGTGGCATCGTAGACTTGCACATATTAGCATGCATTCTCTTTCAAAATTAATTAAGAAAGAATTAGTTCTTGGTTTGCCAAAACTGAATTTTGAAAAGGATAGAATTTGTGATGCATGCCAATTAGGTAAACAAACTAGAGTTTCATTTAAATCCAAAAATACTGTTTCAACTTTTAGACCTTTAGAGCTCTTGCATATGGACTTATTTGGACCAACTAGAACCACTAGTCTAGGAGGAAAACGATATGGCTTTATAATTATAGATGATTACTCTCGTTTTACTTGGGTTTTCTTTTTGGCACACAAAAATGAAACTTTTCATATTTTCACTAAATTTCACCGAAAAGTCACTAATGAAAAAGGGTTTTCAATTCAAAATATTAGAAGTGATCATGGAATTGAATTTGAAAAATAAGACTTTAAAAATTTTTGTGATGAAAATGGAATTGGCCATAACTTCTCTGCTCCTAGGACACCCCAACAGAATGGGGTAGTTGAAAGGAAAAACAGAACCTTAGAAGAAATGGCCCGTACCATGCTTTGTGAAAGCAACCTTCCAAGATATTTTTGGGCGGAAGCAATTAACACAGCATGTTACATTTTAAATCGTGCTTTGATTAGACAATTTTTAAAGAAAACCCCCTATGAACTTTGGAAAGGAAGAAAATCAAATATTGCATATTTTCATATTTTTGGTTGCCGATATTTTGTATTAAATAATGGCAAAGAAAAACTTGATAAATTTGATGCAAAATCAGATGAAGCAACCTTTCTAGGTTACTCCTCCACTAGTAAAACATTTAGAGTTTTCAACAAAAGAACTTTAGTAGTTGAGGAGTCCATACATGTTGTTTTTGATGAATCTAACGATCTTCCTTCAAGAAAGAATGAGGGTGTTGATGATGCAGATCCACTAATAGAAGGTATGAAGGAGATCACTCTGAAAGATTCAGCAACTCCAGAAGACAAGGATCAAGAAGACAAACAAGATGAGAGAGGTGAAGAAATTCAAGAACAATCTCAAGGTACAAATGACCTACCCAAGGAATGGAGGTATGTTCACAACCACCCTAAGGAGTTAATTATTGGTGATCCTATGCATGGGGTAAAAATCCATTCTTCACTTAGAGATGTAGTTAATCATTGTGCTTTTGTATCTCATCTTGAACCTAAAACTTTTGAAGAAGCTGAAAATGATCATAATTGGATTAATGCAATGCAAGAGGAACTTAATCAATTTGAAAGAAATAATGTTTGGACCTTAGTATCAAGACCTAAAAATTATTCAATAATTGGCACAAAATGGGTCTTTAGAAGAAAATTAGATGAGCATGGAAATGTAATTAGAAATAAAGCAAGACTGGTTGCTAAGGGATATAATCAAGAAGAAGGAATTGATTTTGATGAAACCTTTGCACCTGTTGCTAGATTAGAAGCTATTAGACTTCTACTTGCATATGCTTGCTTTATGAAATTTAAATTATTTCAAATGGATGTTAAAAGTACATTTTTAAATGGATATATTGCTGAAGAAGTATATGTAGAACAACCCCCTAGATTTGAAAATCATGCTTTTCCTAATCATGTCTTTAGATTAAATAAAGCTTTATATGGATTAAAACAAGCACCTAGAGCATGGTATGATAGGCTAAGCAAATTTCTACTAAATAATAGTTTTTCAAGAGGTAATGTAGATACAACCCTCTTTATTAAAAGAAATCAAAATGATATGCTAGTTATACAAATTTATGTTGATGACATAATTTTTGGGTCTACTAATGAATCCCTTTGTCAAGACTTTGCTAAGCTTATACAGGGGGAGTTCGAGATGAGCATGATGGGAGAACTCACCTTCTTCCTCGGACTCCAAATCAAACAATCAAAAGAGGGAATCTTCATCACCCAAAGCAAGTACACCAAGGAACTACTCAAAAGATTTGGAATGGAGAACTGCAAACCAATTGGCACACCAATGAGTCCCTCATGTAAGCTTGACAAGGATGATGAAGGTAAATGTGTAGACTTAAAATACTATAGAGGTATGATTGGCTCATTATTATATTTAACTACAAGTAGGCCTGATATCATGTTTAGTGTTTGTTTATGTGCTAGATATCAATCTAATCCTAAAGAATCTCATTTGAATACTGTTAAAAGAATCCTTAGATACGTAAATGGTACTCAAACTCTAGGGTTATGGTACTCTAAGGACTCACAAATTGATTTATTAGGATATTCAGATGCTGATTTTGCTGGATGCAAATTAGATAGAAAAAGCACAAGTGAAACTTGCCAATTTCTTGGAGTTAACCTAATCTCATGGTTTAGCAAGAAACAAAATTCGGTGGCACTGTCTACGGCTGAGACCGAATACATTGCAGCCGGAAGTTGTTGTGCTCAAATCTTGTGGATTAAGCAACAACTCGAAGACTTTGGAATCAAACTTAATGAAACACCAATAAGATGTGACAACACAAGTGCCATAAATCTATCTAAAAATCCAATTCAACACTCAAGATCCAAACATATTTAAATAAGACATCATTTTATAAGAGAACATATTCAAAATAAAAATATAATTCTTGAATATGTTTGCACTGAAAATCAATTAGCTGATATCTTTACAAAGTCCCTTAGTGAGGATAGATTCTGTGAAATTAGGAGAAATCTAGGAATTCTAGATCCTTATGCCTAAATTTTTCTCAATTTTCAAGAATTGATGTCAAAAATTCTTAGAGCTCAATTTTCAACATCTATCCTAGTCTCAAAAGCTCAAATTTATCATTCTAAAAACTTATCTTTGAGCAAAACTCCTTCTCCCAAAATTTCAAATTTTTTTGGAATTTATTCACATTTTTTTTTGAATTTTTGAACTTCATGAGTCGACCCCCACAAGTCGACTCAATGGCAAATTTGTTATTTCCTCAAACTTCCCACGGGCTCATTGTTTTTATACGGGATCCTGTTCGTGAGCCGACTCATCCTCTCATCTTCCTCCTTCCAAAAGCCGACTTCTCCAATTTCTTTTGCTCCAAATCCAAGGATCTAGTTCGAGGAACTTCTCCCTCCTCCTCTCCACCAAAAATCGCCACCTTGGAAAGGGATTTTTGTGCTTTCTCCCATTGTTTGGCACGGTTGGAGCATGCCCTAGCACTCCACCGTTCTTTCCAAATCTACCTCTTTTCTCCACCAAAATCCCTCTTCACTCTCTTGTGATCCCTCCTCCACTCATCACTTGTTTCTCCAAGTCTCCTTGCCTGCTACTGTAGTGAATATGGCTCCGAAGATGAAGCTTCCCCAAAGAAGAAAGTCAGTCCGTGAGCCTGAAGAAAATGTCCGAAAGAAAAGGCAAGCTGCTCAGTCTTCCACTGCTCCCACTCCAGCTTCAGTATCTGCTCAAGGTCCCCCTCAATCCTTCCTAAGCCCCAGTAAGAATCCTCTATCTGATAGAAAAGTTGAAACCGGGAAGAATATAGATTTTCGGTTCTTTGAAAAAGAGGGTTTTACATTTGCAACTAAGATTAAAAATCAAGGATGGGATTTCTACTGCTCCCTTAAGGAAGTCACCTATGTTGACCTAGTTAGAGAATTCTACCATAATCTACATTATGGAAATGGGTCAGTGACTTCAACAGTCAAGGGTATTGATATTTGCTTGGATTCTAGTATATTGGGAGAAATACTTCATTTGCCTAGTGAGGGTTACTCTTATATGGAACTCCCAGTAAAAGAAGAGGGGATCAGAGTTATACTAGGGGGAACTTATTCAGGAAGTTTAAATAAATTGGAAGCAAAGATTTTGTCCATTGAGATGAGGATCCTGAATCAGATGGTAACGAAGCTCTTCTTTCCTAGGAGTGGTAGGCATGATTTATTTTCCAGCAGAGATGTTTGTATCATGTTTCATGTCATCACTCAGACCCCCCTGAACCTCCCTGCACTTATGATAGAGGCCATGAGAGAGACTTTGAATAGATCCAAGGCACACTTGCCTTATGGTATGGCCCTTACTCGAGTATTTAGGAGGTTTGGAGTTAGCTGTGAGGGGGAGGCTTCTACTAAGCTCTCTCATGTGGACACTTTCAACCAACACACCCTGCACCGAATGGGATTTACAAAGACTGATGGTGGTTGGATCAAGGGCTCTGAAGAAAGAGCTGAGGAGAGAACTGAAGATAGAGCTGGGGACAGAACTGAAGACAGAGCTGAAGAAGAAGGTCCATCATCTCCTGTCCATGACTTCAGGGCAGCATCACCAAATATCCAGTTCATTCCTGATACAGAGGCTGACCCTTCAGAGTTTACTAGGATGCCCACACCAGTGTATCAGCCAGAGAGCAGAGCACCTCAATCAGAGTTCAGACTGGCTGACTATCAGATCGAGCAAATATCACAGTGTGTGGCTTCTTTGCTATCTAGTCAGTGGAGCAGTACTACTTTTGCACCAGGAGCCACTTCTTCTGATCAGACCATGACTCCCCACATCTCCACTGTGTTTCAGATGATATCAGATCAGTCCATCCGGATTCAGCAGCTTGAGGACACCGTCTGGAGACTGACTGGCAGAGTTCTTGACTTGCAGGGGCAAGTCCTTGCTTTGGCCCATCCTCAGCCACAGGAGTCCACTATTGAGGTCACAGACCTCACTGCAGAGGCTGGCAGGCTCAGAGGAGCACTGGAGGGTGGATATGAGTTACTGAGGAGAGAGATCCGAGGATCGAGTGAGCATGCATCCACTCAGTTCACTGCTCTACTTCAGTCTGTTTCCAGAGCACTGAACGTACTTGATTCCATCAGACTCACCCTTTCTGTTCAGTCCTTAGCCTCTCAGCGTACTCAGCCACCCAGTTCATCTCGCTCTCCTGCTCATGCCAGAGGCAGACGGGGTAGAGGATGCACTTCTGATCGAGATCCATCAGCTTCTCATCCCATATCTGATGACTCCGATCCATGACTTCTCATGATCATTACTAGATCCTAGGTGTTAGTGTCTTGTTCTAGGATCTGTATTTTGGGGCCATGTATTGACAATTAGCTGGTTGACTTTTATATTATGAACTATGTATTGAAACAATTATGGTTTTATGGTATCATCTTTTACTTATATTTCTACTTTTTGTAATGATGTCGATCATATTTTGGTTATATATATTCTCCTTGTTGAAATATTGTCTTCTCTTTGTTGTTGTTTGCTATTAATAATTGCTGTATTAAGGGGGAGCAAACATCTGTGATAAACTCTAAAGGGGGAGAAATTAAAGAATATTTCAGAAAAAGGAGGAGTTAACCATGTTTGATGATGTCAAAAAGGGGGAGAAATTAAACAAAAATTAAAGAAAAAGCAACCCATCAAAAGCAAAACTACAAATTATGAGAAATTAATGAATGAATTGGAGAATTTAAAGAACAATATCAAAAGTACAATGCTAAGTACAATGCAAATAAGTAACTTTTAAATTACTTCTTTAAATATGCTCTGATATACTTAAAAATTTCAACTTGCTCTGATACATCTTTTGAAATTTTATTTACCTTGATACATCTTAAGAAATTCAACTTGCCTTGATACATCTTAAGAAATTTAACTTACTCTGATACATCTTAAAATTTTTAACTTGCTCTGATACATTGTAAAATATTTTTTTTGATAACATTGTAAAATTGTTTTTCTTGCTTTAATACATTGCAAAATTTATTTTTCTCTTGCTCTGATACATCTTAAACTCAAAATGATCTAATACACTTTTCAAATCAACTCTGAAACATGCTTTGGCATACATAATTATTTTTTTTGTATCAAAAGCAATTAAAGCACATAATTATTTTTTGCTCTGATGCTAAAACTAAAATAAATGAGAATGAGTAAATTTTCAAAATACAGCTTGCTCTGATAACAAAAACAAGTTTTCTGCTCTAACACCAAAATCACATGATCCAATGAGCATATCTTCAAATCTTTAAGCAAATGGGCAAACTATTCTTGCATATGACCATTTATATCACATGCCAAAAGAATCATACTCTTTTCAAGCATCTATAATGCATTCACATAAATGCTTTTGTTCAAGTGTTTTGTCATCATCAAAAAGGGGGAGATTGTTGCTCCTAGATTGATTTTGATGATTACAAAGCAGATTGAAGGGATACAAATATTTTTATTTGAAAAAGTCTTTATGCTCTTCAGGAGAAAAATCATAATTTTACTAAAATTTTGATTTGATAGTATCAATTGAGTAGAACAAATGATTTGTAATCTATTGATGAAAATTTCATTATTTTTGGACTTATATTTTTGAAGTTATGAATATTTGAAGTGCATGAGTCGACTCATGAGTCAACTCATGGCACAATGAGCTGATTGGCACGCAAAAATTTCCCTTGGCACGCTGGTTTTTTGGCTTGGCACGACCTGTGAGTCGACTCATGAGTCGACCCACAAGGCATGAGTCGACTCATGAGTCGACCTCTGCTGGTTTGGGCCAAAAAATCCAGAAACCAATATTTCTGGCTGTTGCAACAGAAGTCGACTCATGAGTCGACTCCTAAAGCATGAGTCGACTCATGAGTCGACCCCTGCGACGAAAATTATCCACAACAGCTAGTTTTTTGCCCATTTTAATTGCCTTTAATGCTCCCTTAAAATGCTCTAACGGCTCTTTTTCTGCCTAAAATATTTTTCTTTGTTTCTTAAAGCTATAAAAGGTTTCTAAAGGTGAAAAACAAAGAGGGGATCCACAATATACACGAGAGTGACAGGTGATCAATGATATACACGAGAGAAAAAGACAGGGGATCCACAATATACACGAGAAAGACAAGGAATCTACAATATACACGAGAGATTGTGAAAGAGAAAAGCAAGAGTGTTCAAAAGGGCATTCAAGAGCATTCAAAGAGAGGGTTTTTCAAGCCAACTTTTCAACCTTGATCAAGAGCTCTTTCAAAGCCTTCAAGAAGTCTTCAATCAAAGTTCACCTCCTCAAGCGTTCATTCAACTCTTCATCCACCTTGAGGAAATTCAAAAGGGGATTCTTCATTTGAGTAAAGTATTTTTATTGTTATATTCGCTCATTTAAGGAGCTATTCTTGTACTTATTTATGCTCTAAACTATCTTACTCTTTGTGAGTAATTGTTCTTGTTTTTGGAGGGTTTCCAAAATAAGGGAAGGTTGATCCGAACCTGAAATCGAAGTGTTTTGGGTTGGCTTGTACCCGAAAAACAAGTGGACTAGCTTGGGATAGCTAGTGTCGGAGTTTTCGACGTTTGTATTCTAGTTGAATACAAGTATAGTGGATTGGAATTCCCAAGTAGGAGCATGGAGAGTGGATGTAGGTGCAAGGTTGGCACCGAACCACTATAAATCCTTGTTTTGTGGTGTGCTTTATTGTTTCTCTTTATTTCTTTATTATATCCTTGCATTCTTGCTTTAGGTAATTAATCTTGAATTAAAGTCTTTCTCCTCATTCATCAAGCTTTTAACAAATACTTTTCATAAGTAATTAGTTAAGCTTAAATTTTTTAAAACCCAATTCACCCCCCCCCTCTTGGGTTGCATAGCTGGGCAACACATGGTGCACCCAAAACTTGATCTCTAATTCATGAAGCTCACCATATCTGGGATATTGCTCCAATCCTTAGTTAAGCCAAACCCACCATTTGCACGAACTAGATTCCTGATTGGGTCCCTCACAGTATCCGAAATATTGAGCCCAACCCATCCTCTAGTCTGTAGCATCCAATGCCTAATGGATATGGTTGCGTCTTCCCAGTGCAACTGAGCCACTGTAACCAGCCGAGAACAATCAACCCCGAAAAGGGCCCGCACATCCACAATGGTGGAAGACCTAGACTTAATATTTTCTTAGGAAGATTTGATTTAGGTCTCTTTAAACTTGACTTGACATAGTCATAACAATTATGACTAACCTAGTGGCATGGGTTAGCTCGAATTGTTAGCCACCTCAAATCAGAACTGGATCGACATATATGGCCAGGTAAGTGAGATCGGTGGGAGGGATATGCCATTAACTCGATAAGAACGTATTCAAGTTGAGTAGCTCCCAATTAAAAATCAGTCGATCGTATCTGCCCAACTTACCTTAGACATCAAATTATCGAACCAAAACTAATTGGGTTAGCCTACAATCTAGGCTCTAACCACTAAGCCAAATTAGGTCTTAACTTGATTGAGTCACATCTAAATGTGATTCGACCTTGACCCAAACTTAATCCTATTAGGCTGGTCAATTATTAGCTTTCATGATCCCACCTAACCAACTCTTGATTCGGTTTGATCAACCACTAGACTTAATTGAGCTACCCAAGCCCGAACCCAATCTTATGAAAATATCTTAGATCTGAAATTTTCAATTTTAGATCTAACTTAATTTCATAAGCTCAATACATTAATTAAGTTTGGGTTCATAAATAAAGCATGTAAAATAAATTCTAAGATTTCAGGATCTAGGGTTTTGCAGAAAAGTAAGTTTTGATTTCTGATTAAGGATGAACGCACGGCACCCCTACATGTCATATGAATATCTCATTGAATGGGAAGAGAGGGTCTTAAAACTCTACTTTATTCTTATGACCGGACGGGCATGAGGAACACCTTAATTAGAAATATAAATTTAACTACAAAACTAGTTAGATCTAAATTAACATATCACATATACAATTTAAGATCTAACTAATACATGCTTTGCATACATCTCATGTATCAAAAATCAATCTAATTAACATGCTTTTAGATCTGATACATCACATATAATATCTAAAAAATAGAATTTAAATTGAACTATTCAAAATAAAAACTATTCTAGACAAGTTACTAGAACAATTCTACAACTAGTCTAGGCATGCAACAGATCAATTTTAAGAAATAATTAAAATTTTATTTTTTATTTTCTGATCTGATTATAACAATTATAATATCAAAAAAAATAAATAATAAATTATATTTAATTCATATTTTAATCTCATTAAAATATAAAACTTAAGACTATTCATGGATTCAATTAATCCTAGTCTAGTTATGCATCTCATGCATGTTAGATCTTCTTAGTTTTAATTTTAAATATTTTGATTTCAGATCCTATCATATCTGATGTGATATATAAAATTATTTAATATCAGATAAATTAAAATAAAAATCAGATCTAAAATAGATCTGAAATAGAGCCAACAACTTGGCTCTGATATCACTTGAAGAAAAAACTGCCTTTTCTCTGTGTAGGATATTCCATATTTCATCAAATCTGGGGCAGAATAAATTAAAAATTTTTATCCTATACTATTTCAGATCTAATATCTATTAGATCTAATTTTATTATCTAATATTTAAAATCTAAAATTAAATCTAAAAGTATGAGAAATATAGACATACCTCAAGGGTAATCTAATTACCCTGTAGATGATCGCAGCACCGCCTGAGGTTCTGATATAGCCATGCAAGCATCTGGCCTCTACCAGTATCCACTCAAGTAGGATCTAGAATATCTTCTCCTCATAATTCTATGCTCCAAAAATCAGATCAATATCTGATTTGGAAGTACTTCAGAACTCCTTCTGAAGTTGGAGCAGTAGCCTGTCGAAGATGTCCTGCAGTCTTCTATTCCAGGCATCACCATGCCTTGTACCTTTGCCAGATGAACATCCAACTTCTTGGACGTGAAGAGGGGAGAAAGAAGAGTATGGAGGATGTGAAGAAGAGGGGAGGGGGTGGCAGCTAATGGGTTTTTTGCATAAAACAAGTTCTATCTAGAAATCCTAGGTGCAGCAGGGTTTATATAGATCCTGTATGCTGTGCAATGCCACATCATTCGACCAATCAAAAAATTCTAATAAATTTTGGA
The DNA here is from genome assembly GCF_000442705.2 of Elaeis guineensis. Taxonomy (NCBI): domain Eukaryota; kingdom Viridiplantae; phylum Streptophyta; class Magnoliopsida; order Arecales; family Arecaceae; genus Elaeis; species Elaeis guineensis. Next base: position 102,757,853 of record NC_026000.2, read on the forward strand.
AAAATTCTGATTGGTGGAGTGATGTCATCTGATCACATCAGATAAGAATCCCCATGCTCTCTCCTATGTTGGTTCCAACATTGGATAAGCACAAATAAGGTGGCACCAAAGAGTCCAAGTTTATCAGGACTCTTTGGTTCTTATCCATTTGGGACGCCCACTTAAATCCAATTGAGCTCACGCCATAATCTGATTATGGCACCTAATTTGAAGTGGTTTGGATATGTGGACACTCCATAAAAATCTTTCAATGAATCCTCTTCAGTTTAAGACCCATATGTCAACTTTTGACAGATGTCCAAAAATAAAATTGGCAGGTGCTAGAAATTAGCAGGTGTTGTCTTAAATTCATCTCATGAATTAAGACAAGCCTTTTCTGAGCTGGACAAGCTTCAATTAGACTAAGAGAAATCTTTTCAAGATCCTCTGAATGAGCCAGATCACATTTGGCTCAGTAGAGATAGAAAAGATTACACGAGAAGAAAGTTAGGCTCAATCGAGTGCTAGCACGATTTTCTTGAACCTAATTGGATCTTATCCAAATCAATTGGGGTAGCCCAATTGATGACATCCAGATCCTAACCCTTATTTGTGTGATCCAGTTAGATTCAATTCTGTATGGTAATGAGACGTATGGTGATCTCATCATCGACATCATCGAAACTCCTTTTGATGGACCAGAACTCTTCTGATTCAGACAATTAGAATGATCGATCATCAAAATCATTCTAATTGCTCTCAAAATCTACCAGTGACACCTAGCAGTATATAGTGGCAACCCATCAAAACTGAAGATGAACCTCTTGGTGCAGCTACCTGTGTGATTGAGTTCCTCAATCATGAGTCCCGATTGAATTAGGGTTAAGGTGAACTCGTCAAATCCAACATCAGTCATATGAATCAATCGATCGATCTGAGTCCAATGTAAAATCCAATGGAAAACTCTTTTTCATTATTTCACTCTACCATGGCCATGGGCTTAAGGACTCGATCTTTCGATCATCATAGGACTACTCCTCTCATCTACCGAGGTTGATAGATCCCATCTTGGTGCGATCTGGTTCCTACAATGGATATGCTACAGCCAACATACACCTCAGGATTTCGAATGGCTAGGAGACCGAGTTATGGTGTAGTCAAACTATAACACACTCAAGGTGAACCATCGATGCACCTCAGGTCAAAGAACTATACACACAACTGCAGCATCGAGCTAGTCATTGACGAGAAGGTAGACTTCTTTATGACTGCTCAAGGTGGTCACGCTTAGTACTCTCGTTCTCAACGAATACCTGTACTCTCACTCCAGTGTCTCCACACTGTAGACACAAGACTCATCTACCCTAAGGAAGTGATCGTACACCAACCTTCTGGATCAATCACCATCCTCGTGATGATCCTATGGTCAGAAGAAATTTATGAGTTAGTTATGTAAATTCATGCCTTAAATTTTCAACTCTTGAAAATATAAATTTATATTTTCACTAACTCAAAGGATGTATCACAGACACAATGTACACAATGTGATAGAAGAATAATCCTTTTATTCATTTATAGTCAAAATTATAAATTTGTCCTTAGTTCTGTATAGGAATGTGTCAGCCGATCTGGCATCTAGGCCACACATCTAACAAGATCTTGAAACTTTATTATTTTTCAAGATCAGACAGCGGAAGACTAAAATAAATCAAAATTTATCTTATAAAATTAGAAAATTTTTAGATATAAGATCCTATTACATGATTATTACATGACACTAAATCAAAAATTAAAATATAAAGAGCAAGAACTATATGTTGATCATATCAACATGTTTCTATACTATATCTAATGTATGTAAAATATAATAGATCAGATCTATTACCTTGCAAATTAGACATTCTAACTTTATTGATCTGGGCTTGAGGATGATGTTGCAAGCTGCACATGTATCCAGCCTCTAGGAGTCATCCACATGAGCTCACGTATCATGATCAGAAGTCCTAGTCCAGGAAATCAGCACAGTATGCTAGTACTGTGCTGATCTTCGATGGTCGATCAGATGCCTTCTTCTTCTTGATTTGGACTCTTCCAAAGATGAAAGATAGGAGAAGGAGTTTTGGATATTAGACACTCTTAGAAAACTCACAGATGGAGAAAGGGAAGAGGTGAACTCAGCAACCCTAGAAGAAGACCCTCTTCTTCTTCTCTTTGCTCTCACCTAGACACCTAGTTTTGTATCTATTATATCTCCATGTTCTAATATTTTTTCTCTCTAATTTTCACACACCCCAAAGATCTCTCAATGCTCTATAATTAAAAAAAATCTCAAGAATAAATTTATTTTAAATAAAGAGATATGAAGAATCTTTGTCTAAGTTAAATACCTAGTCAAGGAAAATCCAAACAGGGCAAGATAAGTGGTGCCCAACTCATGGGCACCCCCTCCTTCTTTTTCTTCCATAGACCACCAGCAAAGGATGCACAATATATGCCATAAAAGTCATAAAAATTTAAAAAAAAAATTGAATAAAATCAGTGCCATAAAGAAAGAATTTTGGTTTCCTAAATTCTATCTCATAGAATTTGAAATCCAAACTAATTCGTACTTTGACTTGGTCCACAACCACATTCCATGTAAGAGAGAAAGAGTGGAAAGCTTTGGGTATGAGTGAAGGCCTGGGAGAGAAGGTTTTGTCACATAAAATAAGAGAGAGTGGGCATGGGGGGCTAAGGTGGCACAAGGTGGAATCCTAGTCTTACTAGGATTCAATCTATGACTTGTTCAAATTTGGTTTCTCAAACCAAATCAAACCAAAATTAAATTAATTTAATTAAAATAGATCTTAACCCAATTAAAAATATAATTTAATCAAATTAAATTAGATTTAAATTATATTTAATTTTTTAATCAAATTAGAAATTAAGTTGACCCAAGTCCTAATTGGACTGGGACTAGTTTTTTCTTGCACTTGGCTTATCCAATAAATCAATTAGACTTGATCCAATCAAGCCCAAACTAAATTTAATTAAATTATATTTAATTAAACTTAATCTCAGCTAATTGGCTTAATCAAATTAAGCAAATTAGTAATCAAATTGCTAATCGATCTTCCTGCAACACTTGCACTAGGTTAAATGTCAATCGTATTGATCGTTTAACCCTAGAATAATTCTTAATCGTTGATCAACCATTTGATTGGATCATAAACACTAATATGTGTGATATCATAGGTTTGAATCTAAGTCAGTAGCATAAAAATAAATTTTTGTACCAATCGAAGTGACCATCTAGCAATGGTACCCAACGGTCGGCTAGGTCAAATGTGTAGAACAACATCCTTAGAACCCATACGGATATAGTTTTCATATAATTCATCCCCATGACCAAAATACTCATAGGATACCTCAGAGTTGAACTATCAACTCTGGTCAGGTTGCCCACATTGTATTTCAAAATATCAAATCTATCTGATGGATTACCCTGGCCAAAGTTTTGCTAAATTGAAATACAGCGACTCATTCTTCTCCAACTCTTGGAGTGATCAATTTTATCTTGATCACACTCTGACTTTGCAAGTACTTGACTGTACCCAAAAGCCTTCCGTCACTAAATTAAAAATTCAATTAGTCCAATACCAAAGCATAGTGAGTTGCTTGCAAGTCACTGAGGTGATTTTAGGTCTAAGGGACACTTATACCTATATCCCATCAGAGATATTCTCGAGAACAGAATGCTCTAGAGTAGGTCACGTTCAATGATGATGTACCTTTATATCTCACCTATATATCATACCAGTATCTCCACACTCCTTGGTTAAGAGAACAACCAACCCATATGGCCTACAGCGACATATGCCGATAGAAGCTGTCGTCCTTACTAACAGCCCATCATTTGGTCGTGAACAGTTTTAAGGACTAATCGATAAATTTTCTCTTTATCGAACCTAAATAGTCCTAAGAACTTCATCACAACAACGGGGTTCAGTAGAAGATAAAAACTTGTGATGAAAATGCCAAAAATATATTTATTTATTAACAAATCAATTACAATACAAGGTTGCTCAACCGTCAACAGGTTGATGATTGACTTTTGGGACATATTTTCCAATAAAACTCTGATGTCACCTCCACTTTCTTATCACCCCATATGGATGAAGATGGAAGTTGGTTTGAATTCAAATCTAATTTGAATTCAACTAGAAACCAAATCTCATCTTGATTTAATTCCTTATTGGATAAGGATAACCCTACCTTCCTTGTGCGCCCACTATCCTTGGAAACTTTTCTTTTGTGTGACAAAAGAGAGAGGAGTGGGTGTGGGAAATTAGATTGGGATCTGATTTAGAATGAGGTGGTGGCATGAAAAATGTTTTCTCAACACAAACTAGGTAGGCGTGGGGTTTTTGATGTGGCAACATCTCCTAAACCACCTAACTACTTGGACACCCAAATAAAAATGAATTTTTTCCTTTGTGCATGGGTGAGAGACATCTAAGAAAGAGGTCTCATGGTGGGAAGTTGGGGCATGGACTTCATGGTGTGAGAAAAAGCGGAGAGCCCTCTCCTCTTTGGGTGAGCGAAATCTAGGATTCTAGAGTTTTTTCCTAAGGGTTTGGGAAGAAAGAAAAAGAAGAGAGAAGAGTGTCTCCTCTCTATATTTCTTCTACATCCTCATCTTCTTTAGATATCCTTCTTCAATCTCTGAAAAAATTCAAGAGATTTGAAAAAAGAATCTAGATTAGCTAATAAGATAGTTTTCACGTAAGCTAGCACTCTCGGAGAGACCGATCAGATTGGGACTACGAGTGGGCCATCCATAGAGGTCGGACATGCTGTGCAACTGTGAGCAACTAGAGAGGACCTCTTTATCATATTTATTAATAGTGGTAATCATCGATCCATGCTCAGGTATCGAGTTCTGAACTCAGATTAGAAGTAAATTTGATCTACTACTTATATCTATGCATGCAGATTTTATTTTTTGATTTTCAGATTTTATATGCCACATATCATGTCATAGATCCTAGAGTAGGTTGATTTATTGATCTGATCATATGCATGTTTGATTAATAAGATTAATCTAATTACTTTTCGCTGTGATTTATTTCAAAATCTTTTGAAATACATGCATGAAATTATCTATATTTTTTAATAGTGATATCAGAGTCAGGTTCATTATGACACGTTATATATGTATATTAGATCTAAAATTTAATTTAATTTAGATATGATATGTGATATCTTAGATCTGAATGTAATTATTGGTTGATTGTACAAACTAAAATAAGATTGTCCTATTGTAAGATTTATCTCTTACAGTGAAAATGTTATCCTAGTTTGTACTGATCTTCGATAAAATCTGATTTTATATGATGCATGTGATATTTTTAATCTGATTTAGATATGATCTAATATTAAAATTAGATTTGATATGATTTAAATTTGATCTAAATTTTTTAATATGTGATATGATTTGATTAGATACCTAGTAGTCAAGTAATCAGATTGGATATTCTTAGCCATCCGGTTATAGAAGAAAATAGGATTTTAAGATCCTCTCCTCTTATTCCATGGGGATCTTTTGTGGTGTGTAAGGTTGCTGTTTGTTCATGAAGATGAACCATGAAAGAAAAAAATTTATTTTTTTATAAAACCTTAGAATTGAAATCCTAAGATTGTTGTATGTGATACAAGTTGTACAAAAAGTAATAACATCTAATCTATATGATTAAAATTATTTTAATCATAAAAAATAAAATCTAAAATCATAAATAAATTTAAATAAGATCTAAAATTGATTTATGATTGATTTTATTTTAGTTTATGTAAAATTATTTACATCTGAAAATTATAAAAGTGTTGTTGTTTCTACCTATTGAGTCGACTAGATTTTGATTTGAGTCAACCCAGTGCCCTGGTTGGTCAGCTCAGCTTCCTGCTAAGCTGACTCAGTTTAGAAAGGTAGAAAATAAATATTATTGCTTATCTCAATGAGCCGACTAAGTTTAAAACTGAATCGACCAATTGTTGTAAAGCCGACTCAGTCCAGGGATGAGCCAACTCAATTTTCAGAACTAAATATTTATGTATAAAATCATTGTAAAGAAGTTTATAAATTATAAAAAAGTTTACAAACTAAAATTATTTTAAACTTAAAATCTTAACTCATGTTAATGCTACACTTAATTAAGAATTAAGAAATATTATTTAAATCTAGAATTGTGATTAAACATCTAATGACATTACATAAAATATGGGGCATGGGTTAGCTTAGATCAAATCCTTTTTTTTTAATTGGATTAGACCTAAGATTAGAATCAAAGATTTAATAGACTAAAGGAGTAGTTGAACAAATCTAACCAAAAATTGATTCAAATTGAAACTAATTAATCAGTTGGTGTCTAAGATAAGTTTGGCAGTCTTGTTTGATAGTCATTAATTGAAAGCTACTCAGATAGATTAAGTTTATGATAAGTTAGTAGTATATCCCTCCCACCGATCTCACTTACTTGGCCAACATGGTGCATTATGTTTTGATCATATCGCTTAATGATTCAGGTTGACCCATGCTAACTAGAAAATTAGTATGACTGATTTAGGTGTTCCTAGTATGACTTGTCTATATTTCTTCATGACCTGGTGTAGTTGTGGAAGAATTTGTGACCTGTTGGGTTGACCAACTAGTCTTGAGTCTTCTTCATGACTTGGTGAAATTAGTGAAAGGATTTATGACTGATTGGGTGAATCAAATTAAGCCTAATCTTCTTTGATCTGACTTGGTAAAGTTAGTGGGAGGATTAAAAATAACTGGTCCAATCTTTTCTTATCTATCAATTCAATTAATTAAATCTTTTAAAATTTTTAGGCCCTTAAAAATGAAATAGTTATGGTGATGACTAGATCATAGCATCCCATTAAGTTAGATGATAATGGATCCAATAGTTAGATGATTATTGGATGGCTCAAAGGTCTGGTGCTCATCTGCTATTGGAATTATCATTCATAATATGATGACTTAATCGAGTCTCTCTGAGGGTGGTCAAGATGATAGATCAAAGTTGGGTCTAATCATTTGAGGTTAGATTTTTGAGTATGATCATGTTAATAGTTGGACCCAACCAGACCTTTCAGTGGAGGCCAAAGCCTACTATTAGGAGTCTGGGGTAAAATTAACTACTAAAAATTATTTGATAAAATAATTGGTTAAGAACCTACCTATAGGATATACAAGGATGAGCCGGCCAAAGTCGGGCTCATGAGCAACTGTGTGGATTCTAGTACCCATTAAGAAATTAGGGTAATTTCTTGAATTGGAGGTAAAGACTATCAATTCAACTAAAATATTAGAAAAATTTTTAGACTAAAGTTCAAGTCTTTAGGCTTAATCAATTTATAAACATAGAGGTCTTATATTTTTTTTTTAGCTATGGCTAAATGTTCGTTGCTCTGTTCACTGTTTGACCATGACTAACTTATAGGACCTAACTTTGATAATTGGTATCGAAAGTTGCAAATAGTTCTAGAGCATGAAAGGATCCTATATATGATTACAGATTCAGCACCTAATATTTTCATATCCAATGCACGTGATGAAATCAAAGACACTTATCAGAAGTAGCTAGATGATCGAATCACGGTGCGATATATTATGAGGGGAGCGTTGAACAATAAATTTAGTTATAAATTTGAGAATGCTCAGCCAAAAAAAATTCTTCAAATATTGAAGGTATTCTTTGGCACCTCTGAGGATGTAACTTTTGAAGGGTATTAGTCCTTTGAGAAAAGAAAGAAAAGGTAGGTGCAAGCATGTCGTGCTTGGGCTATGGAGCTTGTTGGGTATAAAATACCCTCAGCCGAAGTTCTTAACAGGATTGATCCTCCCAGGACTCCTCCGGCTTTCGACCGCAGATGGTATCCCTCCAGACTTTTCCAACAGCCGGATTCCCACAGTGCTGACTGAATTCCCCTGATGGTCGAACTCCATCAACATGAGTTCCCCCAGTCATCTATTAAGCTGCCCCAAGTGCTCACTAAGCTCCGTCGCCAGCCGACTCTCTGCGACTATCAACTATTCCCTGAATCCCTTCCAGACTCTTTCTAGCCAGGCTCAACTCTAATCTGAACCACCCCGGACTTCGTTAACGGCTGAACTTCTTCAACGATAGATTCCTACAACTACTAGATTTCATCCGGACTCCTACGGGAGCCGGATCTCGTCCCCGACCTCGATTGCGGGAAAGCTTCGCCTGAACTCCTATGGGAGTCGGGCTCCATCTACGACTTTGCTTACAGGTAAACTTCGTTCGGACTCCTAAGGGAGCCGGACTTCACCCCTGACTTTGATTGTAGGTGGACTTCGCCCGAGCTCCTACGGGAGCCAGACCTCGTCTCCAGCTCCAGCTATGGGAAGACTTCACCCAAGCTCCTACGGGAGCCAGACCTCGTCTCCAGCTCCAGCTGCGGGAAGACTCCGTCTGGACTCCTACGGGAGCCGGACCTCGTTCCCAATTCTTGCTGCACGCAGACTCAGCCCGGGCTCCTACGGGAGTCGGGCTCTATCCACGACTTCGCTTACACGTAAACTTCATCCGGACTCCTAAGGGAGCCAGACTTCACCCCTGACTTTGATTGCAGGTGGACTTCGCCCGAGCTCCTACGAGAGCCAGACCTCGTCTCCTGCTCCAGCTACGGGAAGACTCCATCCGACTCCTACGGGAGCCGGACCTCGTTCCCAATTTCGGCTGCACGCGGACTCAGCCCAGACTCCTACGGGAGCCGGGCTCCATCCACGACTTCGCTTACAGGTAAACTTTGTTCGGACTCCTAAGGGAGCCGAACTTCATCCCTGACTTTGATTACAGGTGGACTTCGCCCGAGCTCCTACGGGAGCCAGACCTCGTCTCCAGCTCCAGCTACGGGAAGACTTCATCCGGACTCCTATGGGAGCCAGACCTCATTCCCAATTTTGGCTGCACAGGGACTTCGCCCGGACTCCTACGGGAGCCAAGTTCCATCCACGACTTCGCTTACAGGTAAACTTCATCCGGACTCCTAAGGGAGCCAGACTTTACCCCTGACTTTGATTGCAGGTAGACTTCGCCCGAGCTCCTACGGGAGCCAGAACTCGTCTCCAGCTCCAGCTACGGGAAGACTTCGCCCGAGCTCCTACGGGAGCCAGACCTCGTCTCCAGCTCCAACTGCGGGAAGACTCCATCCGGACTCCTATGGGAGCTGGACCTCGTTCCCAATTTCGACTGCACGCGGACTTCGCCCGGACTCCTACGGGAGCCGGGCTCCATCCACAACTTTGCTTACAGGTAAACTTCATCCGGACTCCTAAGGGAGCCGGACTTCATTCCTGACTTTGATTGCAGGTGGACTTCGCCCGAGCTCCTACGGGAGCCAGACCTCATCTCCAGCTCCAGCTGTGGGAAGACTCCGTCCGAACTCCTACGGGAGCCAGACCTCGTTCCCAATTCCAGCTGCACGCGGACTTCGCCCGGACTCCTACGGGAGCCGGGCTCCATCCATGACTTCGCTTACAGGTAGACTCAGCCCGGACTCCTACAGGAGCCAGATTTCATCCCCGATCTCGACTGCGGAAAGGCCTCGCCTGGGCTCCTACGGGAGCCGGGCTCTGTCCTCGACCCCTATCGCTGGTAAACTTCATCCGAACTTCTAAGGGAGCTGGACTTCACCCCTAACTGTGATTGCAGGTAGACTTCGCCCGGGCTCCTATGGGAGCCAGATCTCATCTCCGACTCCGGCTACGGGAAAACCCCGCCCGGACTCCTACGGGAGCCGGACTTTACCCCCGACTTTGACTGAAGGAAGACTCCATCCGAACTCCTGCGAGAGCCGGACTTCGAGCTCCTCTCAGACGGGTGGCTAGCCACCTCTCTCCACCAGACACCCCAGCCAAACTCCAGCCGATAGGCCTGGACCCCTGGCAGGCTGTAGTAACGGCCACAGCACTGCTCCGCTTCCTGCGATGGATTCCACATGGCTCCATCACTCCTGGCAAGCCACGATAATGGCCATGATCTGCTCCACTTCCTGCGACGAATACTGCACGATTCTTCCATTCTCTGGCAAGTCGCGACAACGGACGCCGCTCCACTCCTCGTGGCAGACTCCATGTGGCACGCCCCGGTGATAGCCACGGGTTCACTCCACTACTCTTCGCAATAAACTCCTGGGCAGCCCACTGCCAGACGTTACGGACGTCGCTATCAGTCCGTTGCCCCCTCTACCTATAAAAGGGGGACCCCATATATGTTATTCTCGAAGCTCTCATTCTTACCTAGAAATTCTGCTAAAATTTTCGTTCGAGCACTCCATTCTTGTTGAGACAGAGAACTGACTTGAGTGTTGGAGGATCTTGCCGGAGCAACCTCACCTCCAGTTTAGACTTTTTTTGCAGGTCCCGACGGCGACCGTGACCCCCACAACTCTAGCTTCTCCGGCGCAGACGGATTTTTGCACCAACAGGATTGGCACTAGAGAAAGGGCCTGTGTCTTCACAATACCCTTGTTCTTAAAGGAGCGCTCAACGGGACCACCCCCGGGCATCTTTTTCGATGTCCTCTCCTCCTTCCTCCACTTGGTCTTTGCCCGATGCCTCCCCGCAAGGTGTCCACACGACGATCCACGGCCTCTGCGGCCAGATCTCAGGCTCCGACCTCACCTTCCGTTTTCCAGCCTCCTCCTCCTCCAGCAACGACGGTCGGTGTTGGGAAATGTGTCCCAAAAAGTCAATCGTCAAGCTGTTGACGGTTGAGCAACCAAGTATTGTAATTGATTTGTTAATAAATAAAATATATTTGGCATCTTCATCATAAGCTTTCATCTTCTAATGAACTCCGTTGTTATGATGAAGTCCTTAGGACTATTTAAGTTCGATAAAGAGAGAATTTATCGATTAGTCCTTAAAACTGTTCACGACCAAATGATAGGCTGTTAATAAAGATGATAGCTTCTATCGAGCATAGGTCGCTGTAGGCCATATGGGTTGGTTGTCCTCTTAACCAAGGAGTGTGGAGACACTGGTATGGCATACAGGTGAGATGTAAGGGTACATCATCATTGAACGTGACCAACTCCAGAGTATTCTGCTGTCGAGAATGTCTCTGATGGGATATAGGTATAAGTGTCCCTTAGACTTGAGATCGCCTAAGTGACTTGCAAGCAACTCACTGTGCTTTGGTACTGGACTAACTGAATTTCTAATTCAGGGACGGAAGGCTTCTGGGCACAGTCAAGTACTTGCGAAGTTAGAGTGTGATCGAGATGGGATTGACCACTCCAAGAGTTGGAGAAGAATGAGTCGCGGTATTTCAATTTAGTAAAACCTTGGCCAGGGTAATCCATTAGATGGATTTGATATTTTAAAATACAATGTGGACAACCTGATCAGAGTTGACAATTAAGCTCTGGGGTGTCCTATGATCATTTTGGTCAAGGGGATAAATTATATAAAAACTATATCCGCATAGGTTCTAAGGATGTTGTTCTATACATTCGACCTATCCGGTCGTCGGGTACCATTGCTAGATGGTCACTTCGATTGGTACAAAAATTTATTTCTGTGCTACTGACTAAGGTTCGGACCTATGAGGTCACACACATTAGAGTTCATGATCCGATCAGATGGTTGATCAACGATTAAGTATCGTTCTAGGGTTAAATGATCAATACGATTGACATTTAACCCAGTGCAAGTATTGCAGGAGGATCGATTATAAATTCGATTGCTAATTGGCTTAATCTGATTAAGCCAATGAGCTGAGATTAAGTCTAATTAAATATAATTTAATTAAATTTAGTTTGGGCTTGATTGGATCAAGTCCAATTGGTTTATTGGATAAGCCAAGTGCAAGGAAAAATTAGTCCTAGTTCAACTAGGACTTGGGTCAATCTAATTTCTAATTTGATTAGAAAATTAAATCAGATTTAAATCTAATTTAATCTGATTAAATTAGGTTCTTAATTGGGTTAAGACCTATTTTAATTAGGTTGATCTAATTTTGGTTTGATTTGGTTTGGGAAACCAAATTAAAACAAGACATTAGATAGAATCCTAGTAAGACTAGGATTCCACCTTGCGCCACATAAGCCTTCCCCATGCCCTCTCTCTCATTCAACGCCAATCTCCTCTTATTTTGTGTGAAAAAAGCCATCTCCCAGGTCTCTCCCATGTTCACAAAAGGTTTCCTCACTTCTTTCTTACATGGAAGGTGGTTTGAATCAAATCAAAAAGGAATAAGTTTGGATTTCGAATTCTATGAGATAGAGTTTTAGAAATCCAAAACTCTTTCAATTTTGCACCAAATTTATCCAAACTTTTTTTTAGAATTTTTGTGGCTTTTAGGGTATACATTGTGCACCCTTTTCTGGTTATCCATGTATGAAAATATGGAGGAGGTGCTCAAGAGTTGGGCGTCCCTTAACTTGCCATGTTTGGATAAGCATTGACTAGGTATTTGACCTAGACAAAGACTCTATCATATCTCTCTGTATAAAATGAGTTTTTTCATGAACATTTAGGAGATGATAGATATTTGAGAGATCTATGTTCCATCCAAAAATCGAAAGAGAAAAACCTTTGGGTCGTGGAGATATAAAAGATGCAAGTTAGGGTGTCTAGAGAGAAAAACGTGAAGAAGAAGAGGGTCTTCTTCTAGGGTTTTTTGTTTTCATATCTTTCCTCCCTCCATCTTGAGTTTCTTGAGAGTGTCTCAGATCTGAAACTTCTCCTTTTACTTTTCATCTTTGGAAGAGTCCAAATCAAGAAGAATGAGGCACCTGATCAACCATCAAAGAAGGATCAGCGCAGTACTTGCATACTGTGCTGATTTCCTGAAGCAGGACTTTTGATCGAGATTCGTGGGCTCGTGTGGATGACTCCTAGAGGCCGGATGTATGTGCGGCTTGCAACATCATCCTCAAGCCCAGATCAGTGAGGTTAGAGCATCTAACTTGTAAGGTAATAGATATGATCTATTGTTTAATACATACATTAGATGTGGTATAGAAACATTTTGATAAGATCAACATGTAGTTCATGCTATATTTATATATTTTAATTTCTGATTTAATACTATATAATAATCATGTAATAGGATCTTAGATCTAGGGATTCTCTAATTTTAGAAAATAAATTTTGATTTATTTAAGTCTTCCACTGTATGATCTTGAAAAAGTTTCAAGATCTAACCCTGAAACCCTAGATCTGGTTTCTTCAATTGGTTGATCTAGCACGAACTGTTAGGTTGATCTAGCACGAACTATTAGGTTGATCTAGCACGAACTGTTAGGTTGGCTAAGTAGTCTAGCATGAACTGTTAGGTTGATCTAATCGAAACTAATTAAACCAGTTGGTGTCTAAGGTAAACCAGACCGGTGGTTTTTAATTGGGAGCCCGCTTACCTGGCCATTTCTGATGGTGTCTAAGGCAAGCTTCGACAGACCCTCCCATTGATCGAACTTACCTGACCTCTTGATGAAATTATGTTTTGATCGGATCACTTGACTATTCGAGCTGACCCATGTCAGCTAGGTAAATCAGTGTGATTGATTTAGGTGCTCCTAGACCAGCCCTTTTAATGGTCTCCCTTAAGCTGACTTGGTGAAGCCAGTGGGAGGATCATGATAAGCTGGTTCATCTGACCTCATCCTCTAAATTATTTAAATCGTCTAAAATTATTAGGTCCTTAAAATGATAAAGTTATGGAGATAACTGAGTCATAGCCTCCCATTAAGGTATTTGATAATGAGTCCATTAACTCAATAATCATTGCAGACCCAAAGGCCTGGTGCTTGTTGACTAATAGAATTATCACTCATCATATGATGACTTGGAAGTGTCTCTCTAATGGTGGTTAGGTGAGCCAACCAAAGTTGGGCTTAATCATTCGTTGGTTAGATACACCAAGTATGATCATGTTAATGGTTGGACCTAACCGGATCCTTACAGTGGAGGCCAAAGCCTACTGATTAGGTTTCTGGGGCAAAATTAAAATTACTAGAAATTATTTAGAGAAATAATTGGTTATGAACCTAACCTTAGATGTACATGGGTTGACCAACCAAAGTTGAGCTTGTGTGCAGTCTAAGTGGATTCTAGTACCTACTAAGGAATTAAGGTAATTCCTCGAATTGGATGTAGAGGCTACCAATTCGAATAAAATAGTGGGAGAAACCTTTTGATTAAAGTCCAAATCTTTAGGTTTAATGAATCAATTACTAATTAGGTTATGGTTCTCCTTTGTGCAAATATGGCCACTTCCCTATCGCTCCGATCATTGTTGGACCATGAAAGTTGGTGGGACCCAACTTTGGTAGCTGGTACTGAAAGTTGAAGATAGTCCTGGAGCATGAACGGATCCTATATGTGATAATGGATCCTGCACCTAAGGACCCAGCTGTCAATGCACGTGGAACAGTCAGAGACACTTACCAGAAGTTGCTCAATTACCAGACCACGATGCGCTGTATCATGCTGGCTGCCATGAGCGACGAGTTCAGTCGCAGATTCGAGATAGCTCAGTCAAAGAACATGTTTCAAGTGTTGGAGGATGCCTTTGGCACACCCGATGACGTAGAGAGGCACAAGACTAGTTGTGCCATCTTCAACACCAAAATGCAGGATGGTGCCTCTGTCACTGATCATGTATTGTACATGATCGAGCTGATGGAACGATTGAGCAAGCTCGGCTTTCCCTTGCATGAGCAGCTTGGGAAAGATGCAATACTGAACTCGCTGCCTAAGTCTTATCACCCATTCCTCACTCATTATAGAATGACAAAGCCTGAAGAGAACTACCATGGGTTACTGGGGTTGCTTCAGAACTTTGAGAAGGATCACCAACTTCACAAGGAGTCGGTGAACTTAGTGGGAGGTTCATCTTCTGATTCTCGACCTTTTAAGAAAGGGAAGAAGAACAAGAAGAAGAAAGTGAAGAAGGTGCAAGTTCAGGCTGGGACATCAGTGCAGAGCCAGACCAAAAAGATCAAGCCTGATAAGAGTCTATTCTACTGGCAAGCACCCTAGATTAGATAGTATGTCAGATATCTACTTATGGCATTGGAGGCTAGGTCATATAAACAAGAACAGAATAAACAGGTTGACTCAAGAGGGAATCCTTGAAGTTAGTGATTGTGAATCACTTCCAACCTGTGAGTCCTGTCTTCTTGGTAAAATGACCAAGTCATCTTTTACTAAAAAAGGTGAGAGAGCTACTGAGCTCTTGGGCCTAGTACATACTGATGTACGCGGGCCCATGAGCACCAGTGCTAGAGGTAGTATTTCTACTTCATAACTTTCACAGATGACCTATCCCGATATGGATATGTCTATCTGATGAAACATAAGTCGGATTCATTTGAAATGTTCAAACGATTCCGAAGTGAAGTAGAAAAACAAACTGAGAAGAGTATTAAAACTCTTCGATCTGATCGAGGAGGAGAATACCTTTCTAGTGAATTTCTCACATATCTAGGAGAGAATGGGATTCTCTCCCAATGGACTCCTCCAGAAACACCACAGCATAATGGTATGTCTGAATGGAGGAATCGGACTTTGTTAGATATGGTCCAATCCATGATGGATTTTGCTAGCTTGCCGATATCCTTCTGGGGATATGCACTCGAATCGGCCAGTTATCTGTTAAATAGGGTTCCAAGTAAGTCTGTAATTAAGACTCCATATGAGATATGGACGGGACGTAAGCTAGCACTTTCACACCTTAGGGTCTGGGGGTGCCCGACCTATGTCAAACGATTAGTCGCAGACAAACTTGGACCTAGGTCTGACAAATGCTCATTCATAGGGTACCCCAAAGAGACAAAAGGATATTTTTTCTACCATGCTGGTGAACAAAAGGTGTTCGTTAGTCTTAAGGCAATCTTTTTAGAAAAGAAGTTCCTTGGTGAAGGAACCATTGCCTTTAAGGTTGAACTTGATGAAGTTCAACAGGTAGAAGGACCGACACCAATAGCTGAACCTGAGTCGGATATGATTAGATCAGATCCGGAGCCCAATATACCTGCACCATTAAGGCGATCCGGTAGAGTACCACGTCAGCCGGACAGATACTACGGTTTCTTGGTCCGGGATGGTGATCCCATCGAACTTGATGAGAATAATGAGGATCCGATCACCTATATGGATGCAATGCAGAGACCTAATTTTGAGAAATGGCTTGAAGCCATGAAATCTGAAATGGAGTCCATGAAGGTCAACGATGTATGGACATTGGTTGACCCACCTGAAGGGGTTAAACCCATTGGGTGTAAATGGGTCTTCAAAGGAAGAGGGGCGCAAACGGAAAGGTGGAGACCTATAAAGCCCATCTGGTCGCCAAGGGGTATCGTCAACGTTATGGTATTGACTATGACGAGATATTTTCCCCTGTGGCAATGCTCAAATCCATTCGGATAATGCTTGCAATAGCTGCCCATCTGGATTATGAGATCTGGCAGATGGATGTAAAGACAGCTTTCCTGAATGGAGAGCTGACTGAAGAGGTGTATATGATACAACCTGAGGGGTTTACATCCACAGATGAGTCCAAGGTGTGCAAGCTTCAGAGATCCATCTATGGACTGAAGCAAGCTTCTCGGAGTTGGAACATGCATTTTGATAAGGTGATCAAAACGTATGGCTTCATTAAGAATGGAGAAGAGCCCTGCATCTATAAATGGGCAAATGGTCCAGTTGAGGTATTCCTTGTCTTGTAAGTGGATGACATTCTCTTAATCGGGAATGACATCCCCGCACTACATGGAATAAAAGTTTGGTTATCATCACAGTTCTCCATGAAGGACTTGGGTGAAGCATCCTACATCCTAGGGATGAAGATCTATAGGGATAGATCTAAAAGAATGCTTGGGTTATCCCAGTCCATGTACATAGACACTGTGCTGAAGAGGTTCAGCATGGAGAATTTCAAGAAGGGCTATCTACCGATAGGCCAAGAAATTTCTCTCTCTAAGAAGGATTGTCCGACAACTCCTGAAGAGAGAGAGCGTATGAGTAGAGTCCCATATGCTTCAGTCGTGGGATCTATCATGTACGCCATGACATGTACAAGACCAGCTGTGGCATACTCACTAAGAGTAGTGAGTAGATACCAATCTAATCCTAGAAAAAATCACTGGAAAGTGATTAAAGCCATCCTTAAGTATTTGAGAAATACTAAAGACCAATGGTTGGTTTACGGCAAGTCAGATCTAAAACTTGTAGGGTTCACAGACTCTAGCTTCTAATCTGACCATGATGTAGCAGGAGCGTGTCGGGTTATATCTTTACTCTGAATGGTGGAGCCATCTACTGGAAGAGTTCCAAGCAGCATACTGTGGCAGACTCTGTTTGTGAAGTAGAGTACATCGCAGCATTGGATGCCGCGAAGGAAGCTGTGTGGCTGAGAAAATTCATCAACGAGCTCGGAGTAGCACCCTCCCTCGATGGTCCAGTCCTGCTCTACTGCGACAGCACTGGTGCCATAGCTCAAGTGAAAAAACCCAAAGCACATCAGCGGACGAAGCACATCTTGCGTCGCTTCCACCTGGTCCGAGAGATCGTGGATCGAGGCGACGTCGACCTTCAGAAGATCGACGGAAAGAAGAACCTAGCCGACCCCTTCACTAAAGCCCTAGCGATAAAGGAGTTCGACAACCACAAGTCGAAGATGGGTATTAGATACTGTGCCGAGTGGCTTTAGGACAAGTGGGAGTTGTTGGGAAATGTGTCCCAAAAAACCAATCGTCAAGCTGTTGACGGTTGAGCAACCAAGTATTGTAATTGATTTGTTAATAAATAAAATATATTTGGCATCTTCATCATAAGCTTTCATCTTCTAAAGAACTCCATTGTTATGATGAAGTCCTTAGGACTATTTAAGTTCAATAAAGAGAGGATTTATCGATTAGTCCTTAAAACTGTTCACGACCAAATGATAGGCTGTTAATAAAGATGATAGCTTCTATCGAGCATACGTCGCTGTAGGCCATATGGGTTGGTTGTCCTCTTAACCAAGGAGTGTGGAGACACTGGTATGGCATACAGGTGAGATGTAAGGGTACATCATCATTGAATGTGACCAACTTTAAAGCATTCTGCTGTCGAGAATGTCTCTGATGGGATATAGGTATAAGTGTCCCTTAGACTTGAGATCGCCTCAGTGACTTGCAAGCAACTCACTGTGCTTTGGTACTGGACTAACTGAATTTCTAATTCAGGGACGGAAGGCTTCTGGGCACAGTCAAGTACTTGCAAAGTCAGAGTGTGATCGAGATGGGATTGATCACTCCAAGAGTTGGAGAAGAATGAGTCGCTGTATTTCAATTTAGCAAAACCTTGGCCAGGGTAATCCATTAGATGGATTTGATATTTTGAAATACAATGTGGACAACCTGATCAGAGTTGACAGTTGAATTTTGGGGTGTCCTATGATCATTTTGATCAAGGGGATGAATTATATAAAAACTATATCCGCATGGGTTCTAAGGATGTTGTTCTATACATTCGACCTATCCGATCGTCGGGTACCATTGCTAGATGGTCACTTCGATTGGTACAAGAATTTATTTCTGTGCTACCAGCTTAGGTTCAGACCTATGAGGTCACACACATTAGAGTTCATGATCCGATCGGATGGTTGATCAACGATTAAGAATTGTTCTAGGGTTAAATGATCAATACTATTGACATTTAACCCAGTGTAAGTATTGCAGGAGGATCGATTAGCAATTTGATTGCTAAATGGCTTAATTTGATTAAGCCAATGGGCTGAGATTAAGTCTAATTAAATATAATTTAATTAGATTTAGTTTGGGCTTAATTGGATCAAGTCCAATTGGTTTATTGGATAAGCCAAGTGCAAGGAAAAACTAGTCCTAGTTCAACTAGGACTTGGGTCAATCTAATTTCTAATTTGATTAGAAAATTAAATCAGATTTAAATCTAATTTAATCTGATTAAATTAGGTTTTTAATTGGGTTAAGACCTATTTTAATTAGGTTGATCTAATTTTGGTTTGATTTGGTTTGGGAAACCAAATTAAAACAAGACATAAGATAGAATCCTAGTAAGACTAGGATTCCACCTTGCGCCACATAAGCCTTCCCCAAGCCCTCTCTCTCATTCAACGCCAATCTCCTCTTATTTTGTGCGACAAAAGCCCTCTCTCAGGTCTCTCCCACATTCACAAAAGGTTTCCTCTCTTCTTTCTTACATGGAAGGTGGTTTGGATCAAATCAAAAAGGAATAAGTTTGGATTTCGAATTCTATGAGATAGAGTTTTAGAAATCCAAAACTCTTTCAATTTTGCACCGAATTTATCCAAATTTTTTTTTAAATTTTTATAGCTTTTAGGGTACACATTGTGCACCCTTTTCTGGTAATCCATGCATGAAAATATGGAGGAGGTGCTCAAGAGTTGGGCGCCCCCTAACTTGCCATGTTTGGATAAGCTTTGACTAGGTATTTGACCTAGACAAGGACTCTATCATATCTCTCTGTATAAAATGAATTTTTTTTGAAATTTTAGAAGAAGATATAGATTTGAGAGACATATGTATCATCCAAAAATCAGAGAAAAAAACTTTTGGGTCGTGGAGATATAAAAGATGCAAGTTAGGGTGTCTAGAGAGAAAAACGTGAAGAAGAAGAGGGTCTTCTTCTAGGGTTTTTTGTTTTCATATCTTTTCTCCCTCCATCTTGAGTTTTTTAAGAGCATCTCAGATTTGAAACTCTTCCTTTTACTTTCCATCTTTGAAAGAGTCCAAATCAAGAAGAAGGAGGCACCTGATCAACCATCAAAGAAGGATTAGTGCAGTACTAGCATACTGTGCTGATTTTCTGAAGCAGGACTTCTGATCGAGATTCGTGGGCTCGTGTGGATGACTCCTAGAGGTCGGATGCGTGTGCGGCTTGCAACATCATCCTCAAACCCGGATCAGTGAGGTTAGAGCATCTAACTTGCAAGGTAATAGATCTGATCTATTGTTTAATATATACATTAGATGTGGTATAGAAACATGTTGATATGATCAACATGTAGTTCATGCTATATTTATATATTTTAATTTTTGATTTAATACTATATAATAATCATGTAATAGGATCTTAGATCTAGAGATTCTCTAATTTTAAAAAATAAATTTTGATTTATTTAAGTCTTCCGCTGTATGATCTTGAAAAAGTTTCAAGATCTAACCCTGAAACCCTAGATCTGGTTCCTTCAGTCAGTGCGGAGCAATTTGATCTGCTGGCACAGCAGGTCAGAGGCCTCACTGAAGCTGTGTAGGCCATGCAGCAGCAGCAGCAGCCGCAGGCATCCGTGCGCCTGGAAAGAGTGTCACCGGAACATCAGAATTCGATGGTAGGGCGGGCCACTTGGGCCAGCCGCCCCGTCTTTCCTGGGAAGATGAATCCGAGGGTGGAGAGCCCTCAGTCGGATCACGACTCCACCCCTGGAAGATCTCTACTCCCATTCTGCCAGAGGACCCTCGAGACCCGAAGTCGAGAGGATTTCCTAGATCGGAGCCTCCAGGAGATGAACCGACGGATCGAAGAACTCCGCCACACTCCCCCCACTTATGGTGAGGATATTTGCACCAACCCTCCCTTTTCTCAAATGATCATGCAGGAACCGATCCTGCCAAACTTCAAACTCCCCCAGTTCGAAAGCTACGACGGGACTTCAGACCCGGTTGATCATCTAGGGTTTCAGGGTTAGATCTTGAAACTTTTTCAAGATCATACAGCGGAAGACTAAAATAAATCAAAATTTATTTTTTAAAATCAGAAAATCCCTAGATCTAAGATCCTATTACATGATTATTACATAGTATTAAATCAAAAATTAAAATATATATAAATATAGTATGAACTACATGTTGATCATATCAACATGTTTCTATACTAGCTACATCTAATGTATGTATTAAACAATAGATCAGATCTATTACCTTGCAAGTTAGATGTTCTAACCTTGTTGATCTGGGATTGAAGATGATGTTGCAAGCCGCACACGCATCCGACCTCTAGGAGTCGTCCACACGAGCCCACGAATCTCAATCAGAAGTCCTGCTTCAGGAAATCAGCACAGTATGCTAGTACTGCGCTGATCCTTCTTTGATGGTTGATCAGGTGCCTCCTTCTTCTTGATTTAGACTCTTCCAAAGATGGAAAGTAGAAAGAGGAGTTTCAGATCTGAGACACTCTCAGGAAACTCAAGATGGAGGGAGGAAAGATATGAAAACAAAAACCCAAGAAGAAGACCCTCTTCTTCTTCACGTTTTTCTCTCTAGACACCCAAACTTGTATCTTTTATATCTCCACGACCAAAAGGTATTTCTCTCTTATTTTTGGATGGAACAAAGGTCTCTCAAATTACTAATTTATCCTAAAATTTCATAAAGAAACTCATCTTATATAGAGAGATATGATAGAGTCTTTGTCTAGGTCAAACACCTAGTCAAGGCTTATCCAAACATGGCAAGTTAAGAGACGCCCAACTCTTGAGCACCTCCTTCATATTTATGTGTATGGATCAACAGAAAAGGGTGCACAATGTATACTGACTCCTCAGGTGCAGGATCCATTATCACATATAGGATCCATTCATGCTCCAGGACTATCTTCAACTTTTGGTACCAGCTACCAAAATTGGGTCCCACCAACTTATCATTGTCCAACAATGATCGGAGCGATAGGGAAGTGGCCATATCTGCACAAAAGAGAACCATAACCTAATTAGTAATTGATTCATTAAACCTAAAGATTTGGTCTTTAATCAAAAAGTTTCTCCCACTATTTTATTCGAATTGGTAGCCTCTACCTCCAATTCGAGGAATTACCCTAATTCCTTAGCGGGTACTAGAATCCACTTAGACTGCACACAAGCCCAACTTTGGTTGGTCAATCCACGTACATCTAAGGGTAGGTTCATAACCAATTGTTTCTCTAAATAATTTCTAGTAATTTTAATTTTACCCCAGAAACCTAATCAGTAGGCTTTGGCCTCCACTGTAAGGATCCAGTTAGGTCCAACCATTAACATGATCATACTTGGTGTATCTAACCAACGAATGATTAAGCCCAACTTTGGCTGGCTCACCTAACCACCATTAGAGAGACACTTCCAAGTCATCATATGATGAGTGATAATTTCATTAGTCAACAAGCACCAGGCCTTTGGGTCTGCAATGATTATTGAGTTAATGAACTCATTATCAAACACCTTAATGGGAGGCTATGACTCAGTTATCTCCATAACTTTATCATTTTAAGGATGTAATAATTTTAGAGGATTTAAATAATATAGAGGATTAAGTCAGATGAACCAGCTTATCATGATCTTCCCACTGGCTTCACCAAGTCAGCTTAAGGGAGACCAGGGCTGGTCTACGAGCACCTAAATCAGTCACACTGATTTACCTAGCTGACATGGGTCAGCTCGAATAGTCAAGTGATCCGATCAAAACATAATTTCACCAAGAGGCCAGGTAAGTTCGATCAGTGGGAGGGTCTGCCAAAGCTTGCCTTAGACACCATCAGAAATGGTCAGGTAAGCGGGCTCCCAATTAAAAACCACCGGTCTTGTTTACCTTAGACACCAACTGGTTTAATTAGTTTCGATTAGATCAACCTAACAGTTCGTGCTAGACCGCTTAGCCAAGAATCAAATCCATTTGGTTCTCGTTAAAGACATGGACTTGACCAACTACAACTATTGTAATTGATCTAGAGAATCCTTGACCTAATCTAAGACAACAATTGATTAGATTTAGTCAATTCTCTAATTAAGTCCATCTTTAATCTAACCATAGGTCTAACCCAATTAATGGACCTAATTCCCACTAACCCATTAACCCAGTGTGTTATGATTTGTGTCTTAGGTTCTTCAATTCACAATCCTAGAATCTAATCAAACAACTTCTTAATTCTTAATTAAGTTTTGGGCTGAGGGTTGGGTTCGGCTTTTCAAAAAATAATTTTCATATTTGTAAAACAATTTTACAATATGATTCTACCAACCATATTGCATGTTTGATTCATAATCAAGATGCAAGTGAAATAAACATGAAACTACTTTAGATCTAATCTAAACAGGTTCATGTAATTGAAATAATTTCAACTTTAAATAATTTCTTTGCACAAAAATTATTAACAAAGAGATTTTATTTCAGATTTAAACATCTTTTAAATCTAATAAATCATAAATTTAATCTAGATCTTATCTAATAAATTTATGATTAAAGATAGATCTACACAAACTAGGACAACCTTTGCACTGTAAGGGGTAAACCTTACAGCAGGACAACCTTGCAGTTTGTGATTGATCTAAAATTTTAATTTCAGATTTAATAATCAGATTATAAATTAGATCTAATCTAAAAATAATCTAAGCATGTATAAATAATCATGTAATAAAGAACCTAGGCTCTGATACCAATTGTAGGAACCAGATCTAGGGTTTCAGGGTTAGATCTTGAAACTTTTTCAAGATCATACAGCGAAAGACTAAAATAAATCAAAATTTATTTTTTAAAATCAGAAAATCTCTAGATCTAAGATCCTATTACATAATTATTACATAGCATTAAATCAAAAATTAAAATATATATAAATATAGTATGAACTACATGTTGATCATATCAACATGTTTCTATACTAGCTACATCTAATGTATGTATTAAACAATAGATCAGATCTATTACCTTGCAAGTTAGATGTTCTAACCTTGTTGATCTGGGCTTGAGGATGATGTTTCAAGCTGCACAAGCATCCGGCCTCTAGGAGTCGTCCACACGAGCCCACGAATCTCGATCAGAAGTCCTGCTTCAGGAAATCAGCACAGTATGCTAGTACTGCGCTGATCCTTCTTTGATGGTTGATCAGGTGCCTCCTTCTTCTTGATTTGGACTCTTCCAAAGATGAAAAGTAGAAAGAGGAGTTTCAAATCTGAGGCACTCTCAGAAAACTCAAGATGGAGGGAGGAAAGATATGAAAACAAAAACCCAAGAAGAAGACCCTCTTCTTCTTCACATTTTTCTCTCTAGATATCCAAACTTGCATCTTTTATATCTCCATGACCCAAAGGTATTTTTCTCTAATTTTTGGATGGCACAAAGGTCTCTCAAATTTCTAATTTCTCCTAAAATTTTATGAAGAAACTTGTCTTATATAGAGAGATATGATAGAGTATTTGTCTAGGTCAAACACCTAGTCAAGGCTTATCCAAACATGGCAAGTTAAGGGATGCCCAACTCTTGAGCACCTCCTTCATATTTTTGTGTATGGATCAACAGAAAAGGGTGCACAATGTATACCCTAAAAGTCATGAAAATTCCAAAAAATATTTGGATAAATTCGGTGCAAAATTGAAAGAGTTTTGGATTTCTAAAACTCTATCTCATAGAATTCGAAATCCAAACTATTCCTTTTAGATTTGATCCAAACCACCTTCCATGTAAGAAAAAAGAGAGGAGACCTTTTGTGAACGTGGGAGAAATCTGGGAGAGGGCTTTTGTTGCACAAAATAAGTGGAGATTGATGTTGAATAAGAGAGAGGGCATGGAGAAGGATTATGTGGCGCAAGGTGGAATCCTAGTCTTACTAGGATTCTGTCTTATGACTTGTTTTAATTTGGTTTTCCAAACCAAATCAAATCAAAATTAGATCAACCCAATTAAAATAGGTCTTAACCCAATTAAGAACCTAATTTAATCAGATTAAATTAGATTTAAATCTGATTTAATTTTCTAATCAAATTAGAAATTAGATTGACCCAAGTCCTAGTTGAACTAGGACTAGTTTTTCCTTGCACGTGGCTTATCCAATAAACCAATTGGACTTGATCCAATCAAGCCCAAAATAAATCTAATTAAATTATATTTAATTAAACTTAATCTCAGCCCATTAGCTTAAATAAATTCAGTCAATCAGCAATCGAATTGCTAATAGTTCCTCCTGCAACACTTGCACTGGGTTAAATGTCAATCGTATTGATCATTTAACCCTAGAACGATTCTTAATCGTTGATCAACCATCTGATCGGATCATGAACTCTAATGTGTGTGACCTCATAGGTCCGAACCTAAGCCAGTAGCAAAGGAATAAATTCCTATACCAATCGAAGTGACCATCTAGCAATGGTACCCGACGACCAGATAGGTCGAATGTGTAGAACAACATCCTTAGAACCCATGCGGATATAGTTTTCATATAATTCATCTCCTTGACCAAAATGATCATAGGACACCCCAGAGTTTAACTGTCAACTCTGATCTGGTTGTCCACATTGTATTTCAAAATATCAAATCCATCTGATGGATTACCCTGGCCAAGGTTTTGCTAAATTGAAATACAGCGACTCATTCTTCTCCAACTCTTGGAGTGGTCAATCCCATCTCGATCACACTCTGACTTTGCAAGTACTTGACTGTGCCCAGAAGCCTTCCATCCCTGAATTAGAAATTCGGTTAGTCCAGTACCAAAGCACAGTGAGTTGCTTGCAAGTCACTGAGGCGATCTCAGGTCTAAGGAACACTTATACCTATATCCCATCAGAGATATTCTCGACAGTAGAATACTATGGAGTTGGTCACGTTCTATGATAATGTACCCTTACATCTCACCTGTATGCCATACCAGTGTCTCCACACTCCTTGGTTAAGAGGACAACCAACCCATATGGCCTACAGCGACCTATGCTCGATAGAAGCTGTCGTCCTTATTAACAGCCTGTCATTTGGTCGTGAACAGTTTTAAGGACTAATCGATAAATCCTCTCTTTATCAAACTTAAATAGTCCTAAGGACTTCATCATAACAACGGAGTTCATTAGAAGATGAAAGCTTATGATGAAAATGCCAAATATATTTTATTTATTAACAAATCAATTACAATACTTGGTTGCTCAACCGTCAACAGCTTGACGATTGGCTTTTTGGGACACATTTCCCAACAGATGCTGCTTTATGGCACACCCGATGCCATTCTATGCCGAGCCTTCCCATCCACCTTGAAGGGAGCAGCAAGAAACTGGTACTCGATGCTGAAGCCGGGTACCATCTTTTCCTTCGATCAGATGAGCCACCAATTTGTGGCCCATTTTATCAGCAGCCGGCGCCTCCGAAAGGGTTCGGAGTCCCTCATCAATATCAAGCAGAGGGAAGGGGAGTCCATTCGGGCCTACATCAACCGTTTCAATGTCGTAGCACTGGAGGTCCGAAATTTGGACCAATCGGTAGCAATGGCAGCTCTGAAGGGTGGCCTTCATAAGAATGACCTTTTGTTCTTCCTGGAGAAGAAGTACCCCAGGGACTTTGCTGATCTGTTGGCTCGGGCTAAAGGGTACGCCCGAGCGGAAGAAGCCTTCAAAATGAAGGATGAAGAGACTGCGAGAGAGCGGCAGGTAGGAGATTCGAGTAAGCCCGCAGTCGAAAAAGGGTCGAGAGAAGCTCGGCCACATTCCCGAACTCCTCCCGGGCACAAGCATGTCCATACTCCTTCCCGGGTACATAGACAGAGAAGTTCGGACCGTGGAGTTCAGTGGGGTTCTTCATCGGGAAGATTTTGCAACTACGCCCCCTTCAATTCCTCGAAGACCCAGGTACTGATGGAGGTCAGGGGCAGCTCCCTAGGCCAGAGAGGATGCGCACACACCCCGGGAAGTGCAACCCCAACAAGTTCTGCCTCTACCATCGCGACCACGGCCACGACATGGAGGAATGCATCCAGCTCTGAGACGAGATCGAGGAGCTCATCCGGTGAGGTCGACTCGATAGGTTCATTCGACGCCGGCCTGGGGGTAGAGAAGATCGACCAAGGGCCCTGCCGCAACTTGAACAGCCAAGGAGGGAGGAGCAGCCTGGAGATCGGCCTCCAATCGGGACCATCGACTCCATCACCAGAGGACCTCAAGGAGGAGCAAACCTTCCACGACCATGGAACTCAAGAAACCTATAAATGTACTACTCACGACTTTGCTTTGAATCAAAATTCCTTTCAACTTTGCATGTCTTTCCCTTTTGGCATGGATGTGTTACGATTGGGGATAATCCCTTCAAACAATTAAAACCAGGTCATGCTAGGAACAGGAGGAGAACCTCATCCTAACATGAGCAAAATGAAAGTCTGATTATTTCAAGATCGGATCGGGGGAGGGGCCCATATAACGGCCCTTGAGTGCCCCCATGGTCATGTTAGGAACAGGAGGAGAACCTCGTCCTAACATGAGCAAAATGAAAGTCTGATTATTTTAAGATCGGATCGGGAGAGGGGCCCATATAACGGCTCTTGAGTGGCCCCATAGTCATGTTAGGAACAGGAGGAGAACCTTGTCCTAACATGAGCAAAATGAAAGTCTGATTATTTTAAGATCGGATCGAGGGGCCCATATAACGGCCCTTGAGTGCCCCCATGATCATGTTAGGAGCGGGAGGAGAACCTCGTCCTAACATGAGCAAAATGAAAGTCCGATTATTCTAAGATCGGATCGGGGGAGGGGCCCATATAACGGCCCTTGGGTGCCCCCATGGTCATGTTAGGAACAGGAGGAGAACCTCGTCCTAACATGAGCAAAATAAAAGTTCGATTATTTTAAGATCAGATCGGGGGAGGGGCCCATATAACGGCCTTTGGATGCCCCCTGGGCCATGTTGGGGACAGGAGGAGAACCTCGCCCTAACATGAGCAAAGTCAAAGGCCCGGTTCTTTTAGACCGAATGGGGGGAGAGGTCCTACAATGCCCTTATGCACCCCCACAGCCTTGTTGGGGACAGGAGGAGAACCTCGCCCAAACATGAGCAAAGTCAAAGGCCCGGTTCTTTTAGACCGGATGGGGGGAGAGGCCCTACAATGCCCTAATGTGCCCCCACAGCCTTGTTGGGGACAGGAGGAGAACCTCTCCCTAACATGAGCAAAGTCAAAGGTCCGGTTCTTTTAGACCGGATGGGAGGAGAGGCCCTACTGTAGGAACCAGATCTAGGGTTTCAGGGTTAGATCTTGAAACTTTTTCAAGATCATACAGTGGAAGACTAAAATAAATCAAAATTTATTTTCTAAAACTAGAGAATCCCTAGATCTAAGATCCTATTACATGATTATTACATAACATTAAATCAAAAATTAAAATATATAAATATAGCATGAACTACATGTTGATCATATCAACATGTTTCTATACTACATCTAATGTATGTATTAAACAATAGATCAGATCTATTACCTTGCAAGTTAGACATTCCAACCTTGTTTATCTGGGCTTGAGGATGATGTTGCAAGCCTCACACACATCCGGCCTCTAGGAGTCATCCATACGAGCCCACGAATCTCGATCAGAAGTCCTGCTTCAGGAAATCAGCACAGTATGCTAGTACTGCGCTGATCCTTCTTTGATGGTTGATCAGGTGCCTCTTTCTTCTTGATTTAGACTCTTCCAAAGATGGAAAGTAGAAGGAGGAGTTTCAGATCTGAGACACTCTCAGGAAACTCAAGATGGAGGGAGGAAAGATATGAAAACAAAAACCCTAGAAGAAGACCCTCTTCTTCTTCACGTTTTTCTCTCTAGACATCCAAACTTGCATCTTTTATATCTCTGCGACCCAAAGATATTTCTCTCTGATTTTTGGATGGTACAAAGGACTCGCAAATATCTGACATCTCCTAAAATTTCATGAAGAAACTCATCCTATATAGAGAGATATGATAGAGTCCTTGTCTAGGTCAAACACCTAGTCAAGGCTTATCCAAACATGGCAAGTTAAGGGACGCCCAACTCTTGAGCACCTCCTTCATATTTTTGTGCATGGATCACTAAAAAAGGATACACAATATATACCCTAAAATCCATGAAAACTTCAAAAAAAATTTGGATAAATTCGATGCAAAATTGAAAGAGTTTTGGATTTCTAAAACTCTATCTCATAGAATTCGAAATCCAAACTTATTCCTTTTTGATTTGATCCAAACCACCTTCCATGTAAGAAAGAAAGAGGAAACCTTTTGTGAACATGGGAGAGACCTGAGAGAGGGCTTTTGTCACACAAAATTAGTGGATATTGGCATTGAATAAGAGAGAGGGCGTGGGGAAGGCTTATGTGGCGCAAGGTGGAATCCTAGTCTTACTAGGATTCTGTCTTATGACTTGTTTTAATTTGGTTTTCCAAACCAAATCAAATCAAAATTAGATCAACCCAATTAAAATAGGTCTTAACCTAATTAAGAATCTAATTTAATTAGATTAAATTAGATTTAAATCTGATTTAACTTTCTAATCAAATTAGAAATTAGATTGACCCAAGTCCTAGTTGAACTAGGACTAGTTTTTCCTTGCATTTGGCTTATCCAATAAACCAATTGAACTTGATCCAATCAAGCCCAAACCAAATCTAATTAAATCATATTTAATTAGACTTAATCTCAGCCTATGGACTTAATCAAATTAAGTCAATCAGCAATCGAATTGCTAATAGATCCTCCTGCAACACTTGCTTGGGTTAAATGTCCATCGTATTGAACATTTAACCCTAGAACGATTCTTAATTGTTGATCAACCATCTGATCGAATCATGAACTCTAATGTGTGTGACCTCATAGGTCCGAACCTAAGCCGGTAGTATAGGAACAAATTTCTATACCAATCGAAGTGACCATCTAGCAATGGTACCCGACGATCGGATAGGTCGAATGTGTAGAACAACATCCTTAGAACCCATGCGGATATAGTTTTCATATAATTCATCCTCTTGACAAAAATGATCATAGGACACCCCAGAGTTTAACTGTCAACTCTGATCAGGTTGTCCACATTGTATTTCAAAATATCAAATCCATCTGATGGATTATCCTGGCCAAGGTTTTGCTAAATTGAAATACAGCGACTCATTCTTCTCCAACTCTTGGAGTGGTCAATCCCATCTCGATCACACTCTGATTTTGCAAGTACTTGACTGTGCCCAGAAGCCTTCCATCTCTGAATTAGAAATTCAGTTAGTCTAGTACCAAAGCACAGTGAGTTGCTTGCAAGTCACTGAGGCGATCTCAAGTCTAAGGGACACTTATACCTATATCCCATCAGAGACATTCTCGATAGCAGAATACTCTGGAGTTGTTCATGTTCAATGATGATGTACCCTTACATCTCACCTGTATGCCATACCAGTGTCTCAACACTCCTTGGTTAAGAGGACAACCAACCCATATGGCCTACAGCGACCTATGCTCGATAGAAGCTGTCGTCCTTATTAACAGCTTATCATTTGGTCGTGAACAGATTTAAGGACTAATCGATAAATCCTCTCTTTATCGAACTTAAATAGTCCTAAGGACTTCATCATAACAACGGAGTTCATTAGAAGATAAAAGCTTATGATGAAGATGCCAAATATATTTTATTTATTAACAAATCAATTACAATACTTGGTTGCTCAACCGTCAACAGCTTGATGATTGGCTTTTTGGGACACATTTCCCAACAACTCCCACTTGTCCTAAAGCCACTCGGCACAGTATCTAATACCCATCTTCGACTTGTGGTTGTCGAACTCCTTTATCGCCAGGGCTTTAGTGAAGGGGTCGGCTAGGTTCTCCTTTCCGTCGATCTTCTGAAAGTCGACATCACCTCGATCCACGATCTGTCAGACCAGGTGGAAGCGGCGCAAGATGTGCTTCGTCCGCTGATGGTTTTGGATTCCTTCACCTGAGCTATGGCACCAGTGCTGTCGCAGTAGAGTAGGACCGAACCATCAAGGGAGGGTGCTACTCCGAGCTCAGTGCTGGATTTCCTTAGCCACACAGCTTTCTTCGCGGCATCTGATGCTGCGATGTACTCCGCTTCACAAACAGAGTCTGCCACAGTATGCTGCTTGAAACTCTTCCAACAGATGGCTCCACCATTCAAAGTAAAAATATAACCCGACACGCTCCTACTATCATCATGGTCAGATTAGAAGCTGGAGTCTGTGAACCCCACAAGTTTCAGATCTGACTCGCCATAAACCAACCATTGGTCCTTAGTATTTTCTAAATACTTAAGGATGGCTTTAACCACTTTCCAGTGATTTTCTCCAGGATCAGATTGGTATCTACTCACTACTCCTAGTGAGTATGCCACATCTGGTCTTGTACATGTCATGGCGTATATGATAGATCCCATGGTTGAAGCATATAGGACTCTACTTATACGCTCTCTCTCTTCAGGAGTTGTCGGACAATCCTTCTTAGAGAAGAAATTCCTTGGCCTATCGGTAGATAGCCCTTCTTGAAATTCTCCATGCTGAACCTCTTCAGCACAGTGTCTATGTACATGGACTGGGATAACCCAAGCATCTTTTTAGATCTATCCCTATAGATCTTCATCCCTAGGATGTAGGATGCTTCACCCAAGTCCTTCATGGAGAACTGTGATGACAACCAAACTTTTATTTCCTGTAGTGCGGGGATGTCATTCCCGATTAAGAGAATGTCATCCACGTACAAGACAAGAAATACCACAACTGGACCATTTGCCCATTTATAGATGCAGGGCTCTTCTCCATTCTTAATGAAGCCATACGTTTTGATCACCTTATCAAAATGCATGTTCCAACTCCGAGAAGCTTGCTTCAGTCCATAAATAGATCTCTGAAGCTTGCACACCTTGGACTCATCTGTGGATGTAAACCCCTCAGGTTGTATCATATACACCTCTTCGGTCAGCTCTCCATTCAGGAAAGCTGTCTTTACATCTATCTGTCAGATCTCATAATCCAGATGGGCAGCTATTGCAAGCATTATCCGAATGGATTTGAGCATTGCCACAAGGAAAAATATCTCATCATAGTCAATACCATAACGTTGACGATACCCCTTGACGACCAGACGGGCTTTATAGGTCTCCACCTTTCCGTCTGCACCCCTTTTCCTTTTGAATACCCATTTACACCCAATGGGTTTAACCCCTTCAGGTGGGTCAACCAATGTCCATACATCGTTGACCTTTATGGACTCCATTTTGAATTTCATTGCTTCAAGCCATTTCTCAGAATTAGGTCTCTGCATTGCATCCATATAGGTGATCGGATCCTCATTATTCTCATCAAGTTCGATGGGATCACCGTTCCGAACCAAGAAACCGTAGTATCTGTCCAACTGACGCGGTACCCTACCAGATCGCCTTAATGGTGCAGGTACATTGGGCTCCGGATATGATCTAATCATATCAGACTCAGGTTCAGCTATTGGTGTCGGTCCTTCTACCTGTTGAACTTCATCAAGTTCAATCTTAGAGGCAACGGTTCCTTCACCAAGGAACTCCTTTTCTAAAAAGATTGCCTTAAGGCTGACAAACACCTTTTGTTCATCAGTATGGTAGAAAAAATATCCTTTTGTCTCTTTGGGGTACCCTATGAATGAGCATTTGTCAGACCTAGGTCCAAGTTTGTCTGTGACTAATCATTTGACATAGGCCGGGCACCCCCAGACCCTAAGGTGTGAAAGTGCTGGCTTACGTCCCGTCCATATCTCATATGGAGTCTTAATTACAGACGTACTTGGAACCCTATTTAACAGATAACAGGCCGATTCGAGTGCATATCCCCAGAAGGATATCGGCAAGCTAGCAAAACCCATCATGGATCGGACCATGTCTAACAGAGTCCGATTCCTCCTTTCAGACACACCATTATGCTGTGGTGTTCCTGGAGGAGTCCATTGGGAGAGAATCCCATTCTCTCCTAGATATATGAGAAATTCACTAGAAAGGTATTCTCCTCCTCGATCAGATCGAAGAGTTTTAATACTCTTCCTAGTTTGTTTTTCTACTTCACTTCGGAATCGTTTGAACATTTCAAATGAATTTGACTTATGTTTCATCAGATAGACATATCCATATTGGGATAGGTCATCCATGAAAATTATGAAGTAAAAATATCCACCTCTAGCACTGGTGCTCATGGGCCCGCATACATCAGTATGTACTAGGCCCAAGAGCTCAGTAGCTCTCTCACCTTTTCCAGTAAATGGTGACTTGGTCATTTTACCAAGAAGACAGGACTCACAGGTTGGAAGTGATTCACAATCACTAACTTCGAGGATTTCCTCTTGAGTCAACCTGTTTATTCTGTTCTTGTTTATATGACCTAGCCTACAGTGCCATGAGTAGATATCTGACACACTATCTAATCTAGGGTGCTTGCCAGTTGAATAGACTCTTATCGGACTTGATCTTTTTGGTCTGGCTCTGCACTGATGTCCCAACCTGAACTTGCACCTTCTTCACTTTCTTCTTCTTATTCTTCTTCCCTTTCTTAAAAGGTCGAGAACCAGAAGACGAACCTCCCACTAAGTTCACCGACTCCTTGTAAAGTTGGTGATCCTTCTCAAAGTTCTGAAGCAACCCCAGTAACCCGTGGTAGTTCTCTTCAGGCTTTGTCATTCTATAATGAGTGAGGAATGGGAGATAAGACTTGGGCAGTGAGTTCAGTATTGCATCTTTCCCAAGCTGCTCATGCAAGAAAAAGCCGAGCTTGCTCAATCGTTCCATCAGCTCGATCATGTACAATACATGATCAGTGACAGAGGCACCACCCCGTATTTTAGCATTGAAGATGGCACAACTAGTCTTGTGCCTCTCTACATCATTAGGTGTGCCAAAGGCATCCTCCAACACTTGAAGCATGTCCTTTGGCTGAGCCATCTCGGATCTGCGACTGAACTCGTCGCTCATGGCAGCCAGCATGATACAGCGCACCATGGTCCGGTCATTGAGCCACTTTTGGTAAGTGTCTCTGACTGTTCCACGTGCATTGGCAGCTGGCTCCTCAAGTGCAGGATCCATTATCACATATAGGATCCATTCATGCTCCAGGACTATCTTCAACTTTCGATACCAACTACCGAAGTTGGATCCCACCAACTTATCATTGTCCAACAATGATCGGAGCGATAGGGAAGTGGCCATATTTGCACAAAGGAGAACCATAACCTAATTAGTAATTGATTCATTAAACCTAAAGATTTGGACTTTAATCAAAAGGTTTCTCCCACTATTTTATTCGAATTGGTAGCCTCTCCCTCCAACTCGAGGAATTACCCTAATTCCTTAGCGAGTACTAGAATCCACTTAGACTGCACACAAGCCCAACTTTGGTTGGCCAACCCATGTACATCTAAGGGTAGGTTCATAACCAATTGTTTCTCTAAATAATTTCTAGTAATTTTAATTTTGCCCCAGAAACCTAATCAGTAGGCTTTGGCCTCCACTGTAAGGATCCAGTTAGGTCCAACCATTAACATGATCATACTTGGTGTATCTAACCAACGAATGATTAAGCCCAACTTTGGTTGGCTCACCTAACCACCATTAGAGAGATACTTCCAAGTCATCATATGATGAGTGATAATTCCATTAGTCAACAAGCACCAGGCCTTTGGGTCTGCAATGATTATTGAGTTAATGGACTCATTATCAAACACCTTAATGGGAGGCTATGACTCAGTTATCTCCATAACTTTATCATTTTAAGGACCTAATAATTTTAGAGGATTTAAATAATATAGAGGATGAAGTCAGATAAACCAGCTTATCATGATCCTCCCACTGGCTTCACCAAGTCAGCTTAAGGGAGACCAGGGCTGGTCTAGGAGCACCTAAATCAGTCATACTGATTTACCTAGATGACATGGGTCAGCTCGAATAGTCAAGTGATCCGATCAAAACATAATTTCACCAAGAGGCCAGGTAAGTTCGATCAGTGGGAGGGTCTGCCAAAGCTTGCCTTAGACACCATCAGAAATGACCAGGTAAGCGGGCTCCCAATTAAAAACCATCGGTCTGGTTTACCTTAGACACCAACTAGTTTAATTAGTTTCAATTAGATCAACCTAACAGTTCGTGCTAGATCGCTTAGCCAAAAATCAAGTCCATTTCGTTCTCGTTAAAGACATGGACTTGACCAACTACAACTATTGTAATTGATCTAGAGAATCCTTGACCTAATCTAAGACAACAATTGATTAGATTTAGTCAATTCTCTAATTAAGTCCATCTTTAATCTAACCATAGGTCTAACCCAATTAATGGACCTAATTCTCACTAACCCATTAACCCAATGTGTTATGATTTGTGTCTTAGGTTCTTCAATTCACAATCCTAGAACGTAATCAAATAACTTCTTAATTCTTAATTAAGTTTTGTGCTGAGGGTTGGGTTTGACTTTTCAAAAAATAATTTTCATATTTATAAAATAATTTTACAATATGATTCTACCAACCATATTGCATGTTTGATTCATAATCAAGATGCAAGAGAAATAAACATGAAACTACTTTAGATCTAATCTAAACAGGTTCATGTAATTGAAACAATTTCAACTTTAGATAATTTCTTTGCACAAAAATTATTAACAAAGAGATTTTATTTCAGATTTAAACATCTTTTAAATCTAATAAATCATAAATTTAATCTAGATCATATCTAATAAATTTATGATTAAAGATAGATCTACACGAACTAGGACAACCTTTGCACTGTAAGGGGTAAACCTTACAGCAGGACAACCTTGCAGTTCGTGATTGATCTAAAATTTTAATTTTAGATTTAAAAATTAGATTATAAATTAGATCTAATCTAAGAAATAATCTAAGCATGTATAAATAATCATGTAATAAAGAACCTAAGCTCTGATACCAATTGTAGGAACCAGATCTAGGGTTTCAGGGTTAGATCTTGAAACTTTTTCAAGATCATACAGCGGAAGACTAAAATAAATCAAAATTTATTTTTTAAAATTAGAGAATCCCTAGATCTAGGATCCTATTACATGATTATTACATAGCATTAAATCAAAAATTAAAATATATAAATATAGCATGAACTACATGTTGATCATATCAACATGTTTCTATACTACATCTAATGTATGTATTAAACAATAGATCAGATCTATTACCTTGCAAGTTAGACGTTCTAACCTTGTTGATCTGAGCTTGAGGATGATGTTGTAAGCCACACATACATCTGACCTCTAGGAGTCATCCACACGAGCACACGAATCTCGATCAGAAGTCCTGCTTCAGGAAATCAGCACAGTATGCTAGTACTGCGCTGATCCTTCTTTGATGGTTGATCAGGTACCTCCTTCTTCTTGATTTGGACTCTTCCAAAGATGGAAAGTAGAAGGAGGAGTTTCAGATCTGAGACGCTCTCAGAAAACTCAAGATGGAGGGAGGAAATATATGAAAACAAAAACCCTAGAAGAAGACCCTCTTCTTCTTCACATTTTTCTCTCTAGACACCCAAACTTGCATCTTTTATATCTCCATGACCCAAAGGTATTTCTCTTTGATTTTTGGATGGCAGAGAGGTCTCTCAAATCTCTGACTTCTCCTAAAATTTTATGAAGAAACTCATCTTATATAAAGAGATATGATAGAGTCCTTGTCTAGGTCAAACACCTAGTCAAGGTTTATCCAAACATGGCAAGTTAAGGGACGCCCAACTCTTGAGCATCTCCTTCATATTTTTGTGCATGGATTACCAGAAAAGGGTGCATAATATATACCCTAAAAGCCATAAAAATTCTAAAAAAAATTTGGATAAATTCGGTGCAAAATTGAAAGAGTTTTGGATTTCTAAAACTCTATCTCATAGAATTCGAAATCCAAACTTATTCTTTTTTGAATTGATCCAAACCACCTTCCATGTAAGAAAGAAGAGAGAAAACCTTTTATGAATGTGGGAGAGACCTGGAAGAGGGCTTTTGTCACACAAACTAAGTGGAGATTGGCATTGAATAAGAGAGAGGGCATGGGGAAGGCTTAAGTGGCGCAAGGTGGAATCCTAGTCTTACTAGGATTCTATCTTATGACTTGTTTTAATTTGGTTTTCCAAACCAAATCAAATCAAAATTAGATCAACCTAATTAAAATAGGTCTTAACCTAATTAAGAACTAATTTAATCAGATTAAATTAGATTTAAATCTGATTTAACTTTCTAATCAAATTAGAAATTAGATTGACCCAAGTCCTAGTTGAACTAGGACTAGTTTTTCCTTGCACTTGGCTTATCCAATAAACCAATTGGACTTGATACAATCAAGCCCAAACTAAATCTAATTAAATCATATTTAATTAGACTTAATCTCAGCTCATTGGCTTAATCAAATTAAGCTAATCAGCAATCAAATTGCTAATAGATCCTCCTGCAACACTTGCACTGGGTTAAATGTCAATCGTATTGATCATTTAACCCTAGAATGATTCTTAATTGTTGATCAACCATCTGATCGGATCATGAACTCTAATGTGTGTGACTTCATAGGTCCGAACCTAAGCCGGTAGCATAGAAATAAATTTCTATACCAATCGAAGTGACCATCTAGCAATGGTACCCGACGACCGGATAGGTCGAATGTGTAGAACAACATCTTTAGAACCCATGCGGATATAGTTTTCATATAATTTATTCTCTTCACCAAAATGATCATAGGACACCCCAGAGTTTAACTGTCAACTCTGATCAGGTTGTCCACATTGTATTTCAAAATATCAAATCCATCTGATGGATTACCCTGGCCAAGGTTTTGCTAAATTGAAATACAGTGACTCATTCTTCTCTAACTCTTGGAGTGGTCAATCTCATCTCGATCACACTCTAACTTCGCAAGTACTTGACTGTGCCCAGAAGCCTTCCGTCGCTGAATTAGAAATTCAGTTAGTCCAGTACCAAAGCACAGTGAGTTGCTTGCAAGTCACTGAGGCGATCTCAAGTCTAAGGGACACTTATACCTATATCCCATCAGAGACATTCTCGACAGCAGAATACTCTGGAGTTGATCACGTTCAATGATGATGTACCCTTACATCTCACCTGTATGCCATACCAGTGTCTCCACACTCCTTAGTTAAGAGGACAACCAACCCATATGGCCTACAGCAACCTATGCTGATAGAAGCTGTCGTCCTTATTAACAGCTTATCATTTGGTCGTGAACAGTTTTAAGGACTAATCAATAAATCCTCTCTTTATCGAACTTAAATAGTCCTAAGGACTTCATCATAACAACAGAGTTCATTAGAAGATGAAAGCTTATGATGAAGATGCCAAATATATTTTATTTATTAACAAATCAATTACAATACTTGGTTGCTCAACCGTCAACAACTTGACGATTGGCTTTTTGGGACACATTTCCCAACACCTACAATGCCCTAATGTGCCCCCACAGCCATGTTAGGGACAGGAGGAGAACCTCGCCGTAACATGAGCAAAGTAGAAGACCCAGTTCTTCTAGATCGGATGGGGGGAGAGGCCCTACGACGCCCTAATGTGCCCCCACAGCCATGTTAAGAACAGGAGGAAACCTCTTCCTGACATGAGCAAAGTCGAAGACCCGGTCCTACTAAACCGAATGGGGGGAGAGGCCCTTGCAACGACCTTTACATGCCCCCACAGCCTTGTTGGGAATAGAAGGAGAACCTCGTCCTAACCTGAGCTAGGATCGACTACGTCAAGGATAGAAGGAGGACCTCATCCTGACGATGATAAAAGTCTGATCACCCAACATGATCGGATAAAGGGAAAAGTCTCCTCAATGGTGCCTCCACACCTCTATGCGACCCCACGAAAAGCAAGGGGAGGACCCTCGCTCAGAAAAGAGAAGGAAAATTAAAAAGAAAAAGAGACGAACTACATCGGCAACAGATGAAAAACAAACTACACCAAAAATATACAGAACTTCGTCTCAACAAAGACGGGAGTTCCTACCAAACATCCCCGACCTCTGAGAAGGCTCTCGACACAGGTCAAGAAATTAACGACCCCTTCGAGGTTATGCAAAGTTCGGACCACCAAGCTCGAGCCTAGGCCATGGACGATAAGAAAAGCAAATCAGCGTGGCGATGACTGGGCACCTCCAAACGGCATCGACGTCGGACAAGTCAAAAGACAAAAGAAGTTCGGCGGACGATAATTTAATACAATACGTGGATGAGGTAACACAAAATCACCTTTTCATTTCATTTGCGAAATATACACCACGAAGCCCAGAAGGCTAAAGGAAGAAAAGCAAAACCATGAGAACCAAACAAAATAACAAAAAAAAAATGTATGCATGGAAAGGCGGAAGGCCAAAAAAAGCCCTAGGGAAGCTCTGCTCCTTCCGACCTCAAATTATCTGCTTCATTCCTCATCAAGGACTGCCTCAGATTTTCAACTTCTTCTTCTAGCTCTCTCTTTTTCAGCAGCATGTCCTTGGACACCCGACGGAGTTGCTGGCTTTCGTTCTCCGCCTCTCGATGCCTCTTTCTCAGACCTCGGATTCCACCTCCGCATCCTTGACGGCCTGCTACTCGCATGCCAGCTGGATCTTCAATTGCTACAGCTCGACTGTCCTCCCCCCAAGGGTGATAGAAAGCTCTTCCGCAGTTCTTCTCAGAGATTGGAGTTTGCTGGAATCCCGAGAGGAAGCGAGCTGAGCCCTGCCAGCCAGCTGCCCTTGAAGACGGGCAACTTCGTCGGTCGCCACCCTGAGTCTCCCCTTGTATTCGTCCACCTGCTTGCACCAGCCAGCCCTGTACGCATCGTAGCTCGCCTCGGCATCCTGGAGCTGCTGCTGGAGGTCAGAGACCTTCTTCGACCACTCCCGGTCGCTGTCGGCCCGAGTCAAAAGCCGAGATGAACCTCCCTCCAACTGGCCGATTCTCTCCTGGGCAGCCGACAGTTCCACCTTGAGAGAACTGATCTTGGCAGCTTGGGCCCAAATTTGGTCACTGGCATGCTTCTTGTGTTCCTCAAGCTCCTTCTCAAAGTTCGCCTTCCTCCGGCTGTACTCCATGATCTCCTTCACGTGGAGATTCCGAAAGTAGGTGGCCTCCGTGGTGGCTTTAGAATGACTCTCCCTCAACCTGCGAAGCTCGCCTTCCGCCTTCTTCGACTTTTTTGTTAAATGGAGGACTTCCTTCTTCAGCTGCTGGATTGTAGACTTCAGCGGAATCCCTTGAGGCAAGGGGAGCGCTTCGGTAGGGCGCTACCATTGGGAGGTCAACGCGTTAAAATGCAGTTCATTACAAAGAAAAAGAAGGAAAGAAAGAAAAAGAAGAGAAGAAAAGTCCCCCAAAAGGAGGAGACCAATTTTATTGACTGAACGTTTTTTGAAGACAAAAGAAAGAAGAAAAATGGCAATAAAGGAAGAATACAAAGTTAGAGGTCTGGGACCTCTGGATCAACGGGGGGACTCGGCACCTTCGGGGGGTGGACCGTGGCGGCTGCAACAACGGTGGAGGGTCCGGCTTCATCCTCGAATGCCTCATCCAAGAAGCTGAGGTCGAGCTCGGGGAATTTCATGATCATCTTCTCTTGGCAGAGCTCGAACCCTTTATTGAATGCGGCTTGGCCAAACTCAACCTTCAACTTCTTCATTTCGGTGGAAGTCTTGAACTCCTCCACCGCTTGACTCCTGGCCTCCGAGACTAGGGTCGGGATCTGTTCCGCCATGTTGGCAACCTCGGCCTCCACCCTCCTCACCATCTCCTCCAGGTCGGCCTTTTGTTCCATCGAGGTCTGTCTCTCTCTCTCAAGCGCCTCTCAGAGACTGGCCACCTCGAGGGCCATCTCCTTAAGGCGGGCAGCCTCAGCCTGCTGACCTTCCACCACCTTGTTTGTCATCTCGATGTTGGCAAGGAGTTGGTGCCCGAGCTGCAAGGGCGATCGGAGAGTCAGAATGGGAGCTGGGAAGTCAATTAAATGAAGAAGCGAAAGAAAAAAGGAGGATGAATCTACTTACCTCGAGGAAGGCCCCCAGCGAGTCCCAGACTCGTTGTGTAGGATCGACGCGGACGATCCTCTGGATGACTTTGGGCAGTGAGCACCCATCTACCAGCTTTTTTATTAGATCCCTGTCACTAAAGGGATCTTCCCCCTGCTCCTCTTCAGAGCTGCGGGACTCTTCAGTGGCAGCCCGACGACTACCGACCCTGTGGGCCAAGGTCTTCCTCCTCTTCCTCCTCTCATCCCCTGGCACCTCCTCAGGACGGGTCTCTGAAGCGGGGACCTCGGCAGGAGAACTCAAACCCCTCGGGGAGGCCCGGGGGCGGGACGCTCAGTGTCTGGAAGGACGTCGGCAGCTGAGGTCGCTTGGGCGGGCGCGGTCGAACTCGTCCCCTCCACTCTGGCCCTCTTCGCCGACCCGGAGGCCGCGACGTCCTTCCTTTTGAGAGCCTTCAGACCCCTGGCAAGCATCTGTGCTTCTTCAGCGTTCATGCCTAAAGAAAAAAAAAAAAAAAAAAAAAAGAAGAGAGAAAAAGAAAAGGAGAAAGAGGGCGTGAAAAAGAAGAAAAGAAGAGAAGTAGGAGAAAGAAAGGAAAGGAAAGGAAAAGAAAGAAAAAAAAGGGGAGAGAAATGAAATACTGGCGGGGTCCAGAGGGCTCAAGCCTATGTTGAACAGAAACTGCTCCTTCAGGAGGTTGGGGAGAGAAAGAGTTGGATATTTGAAGAGTTTCTGGGAGGCTTGATGATCGTCCCCCCCAGGCCGGGCGCCCGACGGATGGAGTCCCTCAGGAAATCCCAAGGGGGCAACTCTAGCCTCAAGGTCAGACATCGAACATAAAGAAACTTCTCCTTCCAGTTATGGATAGAAGAGGGGGCACCTTTCAGCAACCCCTTTCTACCGAACTGTGGGGAGAAGTACCACCAATCCTTCACCGTGGGATGACGCTTGAAGGTGTAGAAGTATCTAAACAAGGAAAGGGTGGGCTGGACTTCGGCTACACGACAAAGAGAGAGAAACCCTATCAAAAACCTAAAGGAGTTCGGTGCAACCGAAGCCAGAGAAATATCCAGAAATCGGAAAAGAGCAACGACAAAAGGCGGAAGAGGAAGCCGGAGTCCGACACGGAAGGTCTCCTGGTACAGGCAGAAGCAGCCGGGGGAGGGGCACTAGCCCGATCGGACGGGTCAGGAAGTTCCAGTTCGTACTCCGGAGGAACCCCATACTGAACTCTTATCAGTTGGAGTTCGTCCGGAGTCAGAGAACAAGGGATGGCATCCGGTGCAAAAATCGGACGAGGTTCAGCTCTACCTACCGGTTCATCTACCGCCTGAGGACTCTGGGAGATCGAGACAGACGAACTCCTAGAGCTGTTAGAAGAAGAACCCCTGGAAGACATCTAGAATCACACGAAGACCACTTACAAAGGTGAAATCCCTAAAAATCGAGGAAAATCACAGACAAGATCTTGGGGGACTGAGGTGCAGAGCAAGAGGAAGAAAGATCGAACGGCAAAAGGAAGAATAAAAAGAGGAAGGAGTTTCGAGACTAACCTAGGCGATTCGGAGAAGTACGAAGGTGTGGAAATGGGGACGGCTCGAGGAATGCCTAAGTCTGGAAAGGGCACTGAGAAAAATTGAAGTTCTCAGGAAGAAGAAGGATGCCAGAATGAGACCATCGGATAGAGCGAGACTCTTGGAGGAGTGCGGGTTTAAATAGGCCCTGAGATCTAGCATGATGATGATTGCGAATCCCCTCTGGCCGGTCTCTTTTCGCCGCGTGTCCCACTCACCACCACGGGTGGTTAAAAAGTGGCAGACGGCTGACAGTGCCTTTATTGTGCCATGCCTTGAGCACCGTTCCGCTGCAAGTTCCAAAAGAGCCTCTTCGGATCACCTCGATTTGAAAAGACCCCAGCGCACGCGCATTAAATGCCAAAATATCTGAGGACGGTCGCACGCGGACACGAGGGAGCAACTTCAGCTGTGACAATCTTTCTGTACTTCCTTCAATCAAAATTCGAACTCGAAAGTAGGGGGACTGGTGTTGGGTATAAAATACCCTCAGCCGAAGTTCTTAACAGGATTGACCCTCCCTGGACTCCTCCGGCTTTCGACCGTAGATGGTATCCCTCCGGACATTTCCAACGGTCGGATTCCCACAGTGCTCACTGAATTCTCCTGACGGTCGAACTCCATCAACATGAGTTCCCCCAGTCATCTATTAAGCCACCCCAAGTGCTCACTAAGCTCCGCCGCCAGCCGACTCTCTGCGACTATCAGCTGTTCCCTGAATCCCTTCCAAACTCCTTCCAGCCAGGCTCAGCTCCAATCCGAACCACCCCGGACTTCGTCAACGGCTGAACTTCTTCAACGGTAGATTCCTACAACTA
Source organism: Elaeis guineensis (assembly GCF_000442705.2). Lineage (NCBI taxonomy): Eukaryota > Viridiplantae > Streptophyta > Magnoliopsida > Arecales > Arecaceae > Elaeis > Elaeis guineensis. The sequence continues at coordinate 102,800,986 of NC_026000.2, forward strand.
CCAGATTTCGTCCAGACTCCTACGGGAGTCGGATCTCATCCCCGACCTCGATTGCGGGAAAGCTTCGCCCGGACTCCTACGGGAGCCGGGCTCCATCCATGACTTCGCTTACAGGTAAACTTCGTCCGGACTCCTAAGGGAGCCGGACTTCACCCCTGACTTTGATTGCAGGTGGACTTCGCCCGAGCTCCTATGGGAGCCAGACCTTATCTCCAGTTCTAGCTACGGGAAGACTTCGCCCGAGCTCCTACGGAAGCCAGACCTCGTCTCCAGCTCCAGCTGCGAGAAGACTCCGTCCGGACTCCTACGGGAGCCGGACCTCATTCCCAATTTCGGCTGCACGCGGACTCAGCCTGGGCTCCTACGGGAGCTGGGCTCCATCCACGACTTCGCTTACAGGTAAACTTCGTCCAGACTCCTAAGGGAGCCGGACTTCACCCCTGACTTTGATTGCAGGTGGACTTCGCCCGAGCTCCTATGGGAGCCAGACCTCGTCTCCAGCTCCAGCTGTGGGAAGACTCCGTCCGGACTCCTACGGGAGCCGGACCTCGTTCCCAATTTCGGCTGCACGCAGACTCAGCCCGGACTCCTACGGGAGCCGGGCTCCATCCACGACTTCGCTTACAGGTAAACTTCATCCGGACTCCTAAGGGAGCCGGACTTCATCCCTGACTTTGATTGCAGGTGGACTTCGCCCGAGCTCCTACGGGAGCCAGACCTCGTCTCCAGCTCCAGCTGCGGGAAGACTCTGTCCGGACTCCTATGGGAGCCGGACCTCGTTCCCAATTCTGGCTGCACGCGGACTTCGCCCGGACTCTTACGGGAGCTGGGCTCCATCCACAACTTCGCTTACAGGTAAACTTCGTCCGGACTCCTAAGGAGCCGGACTTTACCCCTGACTTTGATTGCAGGTAGACTTCGCCCGAGCTCCTACAGGAGCCAGACCTCGTCTCCAGCTCCAGCTACGGGAAGACTTCGCCCGAGCTCCTATAGGAGCCAGACCTCATCTCTAGCTCTAGCTGCGGGAAGACTCCGTCCGAACTCCTACGAGAGCCGGACCTCATTCCCAATTCCGACTGCACGCGGACTTCGCCCGGACTCCTACGGGAGCCGGGCTCCATCCACGACTTCGCTTACAGGTAAACTTCGTCCAAACTCCTAAGGGAGCCAGACTTCATCCCTGACTTTGATTGCAGGTGGACTTCGCCCGAGCTCCTACGGGAGCCAGACCTCATCTCCAGCTCTAGCTGCGGGAAGACTCCGTCCGGACTCCTACGGGAGCCGGACCTCGTTCCCAATTCCAGCTGCATGCGAACTTCGCCCGGACTCCTACGGGAGCCGGGCTCCATCCACAACTTCGCTTATAGGTAGACTCAGCCCGGACTCCTACAGGAGCCGAATTTCATCCCCGACCTCGACTGCGGAAAGGCCTCGCCCGGGCTCCTACGGGAGCCGGGCTCCGTCCTCGACCCCTATCACTGGTAAACTTCATCCGGACTCCTAAGGGAGCCGGACTACACCCCTGACTGTGATTGCAGGTAGACTTCGCCCGGTCTCCTATGGGAGCCAGATCTCGTCTCCGACTCTGGCTACGGGAAAACCCCACCCGGAGTCCTACGGGAGCCGGACTTCACCCCCGACTTTGACTGAAGGAAGACTCCATTCGAACTCCTGCGAGAGCCGGACTCCGAGCTCCTCTCAGATGGGTGGCTAGCCACCTCTCTCCACCAAACACCCCAGCCGAACTCCGACCGATAGGCCTGGACCCCCTGGCAGGCTGCAGTAACGGCCACAGCACTGCTCCACTTCCTGCGATGGATTCCATGCGGCTCCATCACTCCCTGGCAGGCCACGATAATGGCCACGATCTGCTCCACTTCCTACGATGGATACCGCACGATTCTTCCATTCTCTGGTAAGTCGCGACAATGGATGCCGCTCCACTCTTCGTGGCAGACTCCACGTGGCACGCCTCGGTGATAGCCACGGGTTCACTCCACTACTCTTCGCAACAAACTCCTGGGCAGCCCACTGCCAGATGGTTACGGACGTCACTATCAATCCGTTGCCCCCTCTGCCTATAAAAGGGAGACCCCAAATACGTTATTCTCGAAGCTCTCATTCTTATCTAGAAACTCTGCTAAAATTTTCATTCGAGCACTCCATTCTTGTTGAGGTAGAGAACTGACTTGAGCATCGGAGGGTCTTGCCGGAGCAACCCCACCTCCGATTTAGACTTCTTTTGCAGGTCCCGGCGGCGACCGCGACCCCCACAACTCCAGCTTCTCCGGCGCAGACGGATTTTTGCACCAACAGAGCTCAAACTGACAAATGAGTCTTAGGTTAACCCGAGTCTGGTAGAGAGCTTCTTTTAAAAGAAGCAAGGATATTGAAAGAGGAATTGTTCTCTTTATCTAGTTTCCCATGATCTAATAGGCTAAAAAAAAGAAATCAGTAAATGGTTGCTGGAGATGGTGCTTATGTGATAACACCTAGTGATTTCTTTATCTGTAGTAATACTACCTAGGTATTGGATATCGAAAGTCCAATTCAAATCTGCAATTTATTGTAGAGACTTCAAGTTAGTAGAAAGATTGGAAACAGCAAAAGATTTCGGAATGCTAGAGCTGAAAGTTGTGTGTTGGGATACGGTGGTGCAGTGGAAGGGCTAGGTGTTTAAAATTTTAATTCAAAATACCTAACATACCAAAAATCCTAATATCCAAAAATCCTTGACTATAACAATCAAAGTATAATTAAATTAATCTTGGATAAGAAGAATACCTATAGCACTAATCCTAATTTTCATGAGGAGTTCAAGTGTCCGTCCTCCAATAGTGATCCATACAGAAATTAGACCAAAGACAGCGCTCATCCTTCATCTTGCTTCAAGAGTTCTAGCCCCTAGAACTCAACTTGCCCAGTATTGGTCAGGCTTCTCCAAGAACCTGACTCAACCCTCTTAGAACTACCTCTAAACTTCTAAATCTCCTTCTTTAGGATCTTCCCAACCCTTGTCTAGATCAGATAAGGCTTTGTCTTAAATCCCAAAGTCTTGTCCTAAAACTAAGATGGGTTGTAAGAAAGAAAGGAGAGCAACGGAGAGGAATTGCAAAGCAGATCTGAATGCCTTGGACACCCAATGCCTTGGCCCTTTTACATCCATCAAAGGGACACCCAAATGGATGGACACGTCTCATCCAAAAGGCCTATCTAATCTGAATATCAGAGATAAGAGATCCTTCAAGCAGAAGAACTCGTATCAATGATACATTGATCAGCACATCCACCCGCGTATGCAACCAGAGAAGGGATGTTTTTGCATCCCTTCTCAAATTAGAAAAATCCACAATTTTCCATGTGGATAGAAGACTCAATCCTAATTTCAGATCACTTAATAAGGAGATAAAAATTCCCACAAAAGGATGTGTTCTTGCATCCCTTCATGCGAATTCTTATCAATGCGTGCGTGCACATGAGGAGGTGTTTTGGCATCCGTATGACCCTCTGATAAATCTGAAAAAATTCCAGATAATTATCCACAAAATAGCTGATCAAATGTGAAACATTATCAAGATGGTGGTATTCCAATTTAAATGTGCTTGATCTACAGAAGGACTCTCCAAAATGCAAAGAGACACACTGCTTCACCACATGTGCGCGTAGAGATCCTTTCTTTCCAATTTTTCTTCACCCAATATTTTTCAAAAAAAATCCATCTCATGCTTTGAGATATACACCAGAGAATAGAGGGTGATATGGGCTACCACACGTATCTGAATCCCAAGCCAGAAGGACTTCTCATTCTGCTCACGCCAACATGCACACACAAACTCTTTTTTGTGCCAAGAGTCCTCATCCAAGAGCACTCTTGATTTATGGCGTTAACTTGAGATGTGGTGCTACATTTGGACTGCTTCCAGGTGGCATGACCTGACCCAATTGCTCACCAAATTGGGTTAGCAAATAAGTAAGGCATGAGATCAAATTGATCTGCCAAGGAGCTAGGGTTTCCACACATACTAGCATGCTTATCGGGAACCCTGATTGGATCCAAAATTTCAATCAACTATATCAAAAGGATCTTTGGCTAATTTTCATATGTGTGTGACCCATTGGATTCTATATCTAGCCAACAGTAGGTTTGGATGTAAGTTGACCTAATTTGATTAGATTTTAATCTAATCGATTTTGGTCCAATCGAGCTAACTCGAGTTCAACAATTAGAATCTTTTCTAATTGGTGATCGAATTAAACTCTTTAATTTGATCAAATCTACAGGTCAAGATTAATATTTAGCAATATATCATGTCTACCCAGAAGATGTAAAATTTGATAAAAATATCAAATGTACCCTTTAATGGTAAGTTACAATATAATTCAATCCTTCGATCATCCCTGCATCCTGAATATATTCATAGGTATGAAATTATGTCAAACTCAAACACATATTCATATCGATTCTTAAGTAAACAATGATTACTCCGATGATGAAGCATTTAAAATTTTTTCTAATCTCCTTCCTGCTTTTGGCCAAAAGATTTTTTCTGAATCATATAGAGATAAGAATACACGAGATGCGATCTCCTCTTACTAAGAGTGATTGATTCCATGTTGACCTACTCATAACCTTCATCACACTCCACCATATCCAGAACATCATGTACATATCTTAATACCATGCCTGGATATGAATCAAAATATGAATTCATGTGCACAAGATTCTATGATGATCTCAGGTCTAAAGATCACTTGCACAACTTCCACTTAGAGAACCATCTTTGATATGTAAGTAAGACTTCCATAAGATGTTCTCTATCGTCGAGTCAATTCAGTGGACTCATTTTCAAATGAGCATCCACATCCTTGTATTAGTATCTCATATACAAGTAGCTAGTGAGTCTGCCACCCTCTCCATCGAGCATACATAGGATGTGTCAGTCTATCCAAAATATTGATCTCTGACTCAATACTTCTACGATCAAGAATATTTAAGATTAGAGTTTTAGGATTTTAGGTCTCACTAGCATAACCCATTCATATCTCCTAAAACTATTGCCCTAATCTTTGGGGTTCATCATAATCTTAGACATAATAAGATGTAGCTAAAATAATAAATTAATATATCATATTATTATTAAATAATAAATATCATTACATGAGTTAAAAAATTATAAAAAAAAGTTCCATTGCAATATACTTGTGATTGACTTATAGGGCACTCTTTTTTCAATCTCCCACTTGCACTAAAGTCAATCATCTTTGTATTTTGATCTCATACAATCAAGATGAGATCAAATAGCTGCTGTGGTATGGTCTTAGTGAATAGGTTTGCTATATTATTCTTTGTGTCAACTCGTTCAAGGACAACATCTTGTCTCTCTATAATTTTTCGAACAAGGTGGAACCGTTTGAGGATGTGCTTAAATTTTTAATGAGACCTAGGTTCCTTAGCTTAAGTAACAGTCCTAGTGTTATCACAATAGAGTGGCAACAATCTTTTAATCTCAGAAATAACTCCTAATTTCATAATGAATTTCTTCATCCAGATAGCTTTCTTAGTGGCTTCACTAGCAGTGATGTACTCTGCCTCAGTGGTTGAGTCAGCTCCTATCTGCTACTTGAAACTCTTCCAACTCACTACCCCATCATTTAGGATAAACACGTATCATGATATTAACTTGCTATCATCTGGATCCGATTGAAAATTAGAATCTGTATATTTCTCTAGTTTCAACTCTGATCCTCTTCCATATATAAGAAAAATATCTTTAGTCCTTCTTAGGTACTTCAAAAAATTTTTCATAGCTTTTCAATGATCCTCTCCTGGATCAGCCTAAAATATGCTAGCTACGCCAAAACCATAAGCTACATCAAACCTGGTACATAGTATGGCATACATAACTGATCCTATAGTCAAAGCATAAGGGATTTCATTCATCCTCTCCTTCTCTTCTGGTGTCTTAGGACACATTTTCTTGGAGAGACGTATATTATGACTTACAAGTAGGTAATCTCTCTTACTTGCCTCCATATTAAATCTCTTTAATATGAGATCATGTACCATGACTGGGATAAGCCTAAATATCCTGTTAGATTTATCTCTATAGATATTTTATCCAGTATATAGGATGCTTCACCCAAGTCTTTCATGAAAAATATATCCGATAGCCAAGTTTTGATCGATTACATCATTGGGATATCATTTCCAATGAGCAGTATATCATCGACATACAGAACCAAGAAGATAATAGCACTCCCACTTATCTTCTTATACATACATGGTTCATCCTCATTTTTTGATAAAGTCAAACTCTTTGATTGTCATGTCAAATTGGATGTTTCGGCTCCTCGAAGCCTACTTCAATCCATAGATAGATTTCTTTAGCTTGCATACTTGATTTGCCTTCCCACTTGAGATAAATCTCTTTGACTGAGTCATATAGACCTCTTCCTCAAGATTACCATTTAAAAAGGTGGTCTTGATATCCATTTGTCAGATCTTATAGTCGTAGTATACTGCTATAGCAAGCAAAATTCTGATGGATTTGAGTATACCACTGGTGAGAAGGTTTCATCATAGTCAATTTCTTGTCTTTGTCTGAAACCCTTTGCCACCAACCTAGCTTTATAGGTTTCTAGTTGGCCATCTGCTCTGATTTTCTTCTTGAAGACCCACTTGCACTCTATTGGGGTCGCACCCTCTGGCGCATCAACTAAGGTCCACACTTGGTTGGTGTACATCAAGTCCATCTCGAATTTTATATCTTCCAGTCATCTGTCTGAGTCTCTACTCATGACAGCATCCGAATAGATCAGTGGATTATCATCTTGAATGATGTTGATCGAATTGTCATTCTTAATGACAAAATCATATCTTGGAAGTACTTGACACACTCAATCTGACTTTGGAGAGGAGGTGTGTATTATGGATGTACCTCATCCTTGGGTACTTCTGATTCAGGATCTTCTTATGGTTCAACCATAGGTCTTTCTAGATCGATTTGTAGATTCTGAAATTTTGTATGTTCAATATTCCTCCTACTGCCTCCTTCTTAGATGAACTCATTTTTCAAGAAAATGGTATGCCTACTAACAAATACCTTTTATTCAGTGGGATGATAGAAGTAGTATCCATTAGTTTCCTTAAGATATCCTACAAATCTATATCTATCTGATCTAGCACTAAGCTTATGTTCAAAAATATTTTTGACATAAGTAGGACAGCCCCAAATCTTGAGATGTTTAAGATTAGGCTTTCTTCCCTTCCATATCTTATATGGTGTGCTTGCAACAGACTTTGAAGGCATCCTATTTAAAATATATATGGTAGTCTCTAGGGCATAACTCCAAAAAGATATTGGAAGATCAGTGAAGTACATCATGGACCGCACCATATCTATCAAAGTGTAATTTCTTCTTTCTGCTACACCATTTAACTGAGGTGTACAAGGAGAAATCTATTCAGAGAGAATACCTTTACTTTTAAGATGATCAAGAATTCACTGGATAAGTATTCTCCTCCTCGATCAGATAAAAAAATCTTGATATTTTTTTTAGTTTATTTTTTGATCATATTTTGATACTTTTTGAACTTATCAAAGACTTCGAATTCATGTTTCATAAGATACACATATCCAAACCTTGACAAATCATCTGTGAAGATGATAAAATAGGAGTATCCTCTTTTAGCCTGAGTTGTTATCGATCTACATACATCTGTATGTACTAAGACTAACAACTCATTTGTCCTCTCTTATTGTCCAAAGAATAGAGTCTTGGTCATCTTATCCATGAGATAAGATTCACAAATTTTGAATGATTCATAATCATACGGGTCAAAAAAAAAAATTTTGTATAACTTGTTTGTCCTTGACTTACTAATATGATCAAGATGGCAATGTCAGCGATATGTGATATTCATATCTTCTTTCTTTCTTTTTATATTTCTTTTAATATAAAAAATATATTCATTGAGTACAAGAATTAAAAGATTGTTATTAATATAACCACCACCGTAAAATTCATTAGAAAAGAAAATGGAGCATCCATTTTCCATTAGCTTTATTTCATAATCTTGTTTTAATAACAAAGGTATAGAAATAATATTTTTAAAGACCTTTAGCCTGTAATAATAGTCTTTTAGTTCCAAAGTTTTATCCGAAGGCAAATCAAGCTTACAGGTTTCCACAGTCTCTACACTAATGGACTCTCCACTTACATGATAAAGCTCAAGGTCACCTCTTTTTAGACATTTGATATTCTGTAGTTACTGTAATGAGTTATAAATATACGATCTATAGATGGTATCCAATATTCAAGTATCAGAGTCTGAGCCACTCAATAAAAAATAGGTCTATATCATATACACATCTTTTGGTGCTATACTTGCATCCTACTTCAATCTTGTAAGATAATTCGTGCAATTATTATTTCAATGTCCAAACTTACTATAAAATAAATAAATAATATCCATGTAGATATCTTTTGCTTTCTCATTATTGCTAACCGATCTAGGGTCAAGAATATCCAAAACATTAGAGTTCATCTCTAGTGCGAAACTAATTTGCAAGTTCCTTAACCAATCCACATAATTTGGATCAATCAACATATTTTTATTTATGATTTCATATAGTAAAAATAAAGAAGCCATAATACAAATTTAAATCTATATAAATAAAGAATAATAGTATAAGCAGACCACTTTGTTTGACATGCATAACTAGATGAGGTCTTTTAACTAGTTATATCTCTCACTATTTTATCGAATAACATAGCCCTCTCCTATGGCAAACGAGAAACCCTAATTTGGTTTCTTAATGGGTTTCAGATCCTAATCCCTCAATGAAGCCTTGTGGATATCACAACAAATCTCATTAAGTTCAAAAATAGGAAAACCTATCCAATTGCATCTTATGCAATTCTCAACATAAAACTTATCTCTAAAAATACTCATAGTCTTATGGATATCACAACAAACTATAATATTTTTTAGTTAAGTCAGACCCTTCATGTCTATATAGCTATATCTAAAAAATATTGTCCTTGTAGATATCATAATAAAGCAACATATTCAAATATGCCATAAAGTATATAATATACACCCAGACAACCCCACATCAATTCTCATAGCAAGCCTTGTGAATATCACAACAAACCTACTATGATCTTTGACATAGTATTGACTAGGCATGAAGGAAGATATATGTAGTGTTCAAGATGCTGAGCAATCTCTATTCAAGATTCAAACTAATCTGATTGACCAAGAAAGTGTTAAGTTTGGTGGGGGTCCTGTCGTTGCTTTTCTTAGACACTAATAAATTGATCAGATCAGCAAACGAAATCAATTAAAGAACCACCATACTTGAAACACTTCTTAGACACTAATTGATTAATCAATTCAAGAAATAAGTTAGCTACTAGTTCACAACACTACGACTTAATATGATTTTTATGAGGACTTTGATGGTCTTATGCACATCCTAATTAAACCAATCATAATGATGCACTATTATAGCTGTATCTTTATAAACATAATAACTAATCATGGCATCTAATCATATCTCTAAAATACGAAATCATAACCATACAACATGATTATAACAAAGCAACTTAAGCATATCATATGTATAAAGTACTAATAATATGCATCAATATAAAATACTCTTTTCGTGGTTCTTCTTCTTGGGACATCACAGTGGCACCCCTACATACCATAAGAGTACCCCATGAAATAGAAAGAGAAGATCTTTGAATCCTACTTGCTCTTATGACCGGATGGCCTAGTGATCAATCTCGATTTGAGTAGTAGGCTACTAAGAAAAATTCTATACATACATCATGTATTTATCTAAAACATATCTCTAAGACATGCTAGGGTTTGGATGTTCAATTGGGTTCAACATTGATCAGACTTGAACCAAATCAAAAATCCAAGCTTGATTATAATCAAGATAATATTCTAACCTTTGAATATATAAATCAAGGTAGACTTTGACACCACTGTTGGGATCTGGTGGTGCAACAGAAGGGCTAAGTGTTTAAAATTTTCATTCAAAACATCTGGTGCACCAAAAATCTTAATGCCCAAAATCTCTTGACTATAACAATTAAATTAAACTTGGATAAGAATAATACCTGTACTGATAATCTCAATTTTTATGAGGATCCAAATGTCCATCCTCCAATGATGATCCACATGAAAATTAGACCAAAGACAGCGCTCCTCCTTCACCTTGCTTCAAGAGTTCTAGCCCCTAGAACTCGACTAGCCCTGTATCGATCAGGCTTCTCCAAGAGCCTGACTCAATCTTCTTAGAACTATCTTTGAACTTCTGAATCTCCTTCTTTAGGACCTTCCCAATCCTTGTCTAGATCAGATAAGTCTTTATCTTAAATCTCAAAGCCTTGTCCTAAAACTAAGATGAGTTGTAAGAAAGAAAGGAGAGCAACAAAGAAGAATTGGAAAGTAGATCTGAATGCCTCGGACACCCAATGCCCAGGCCCTTTTATAGCCATCAAAGGGATGCCCGAATAGAAGAACACACCTCATTCAAAAGATCTATCTAATCTAAATATCAAAGATAAGAGATCTTTCAAGCAGGAGGACTCTTATCAATAATACGATGATTAGCACATCCACCCCCATACGTGACTAGAGAAGGGATGTTTTTGTGTCTCTTCTCAAATTAGAAAAATCCATAATTTTCCATGTGGATAGTGTTGGGAAATATGTCCCAAAAAGCCAATCGTCAAGCTGTTGACGGTTGAGCAACCAAGTATTGTAATTGATTTGTTAATAAATAAAATATATTTGGCATCTTCATCATAAGCTTTCATCTTCTAATGAACTCCATTATTATGATGAAGTCCTTAGGACTATTTAAGTTCGATAAAGAGAGGATTTATCGATTAGTCCTTAAAACTGTTCACGACCAAATGATAAGCTGTTAATAAGGACGACAGCTTCTATCGAGCATAGGTCGCTGTAGGCCATATGGGTTGGTTGTCCTCTTAACCAAGGAGTGTGGAGACACTGGTATGGCATACAGGTGAGATGTAAGGGTACATCATCATAGAACGTGACCAACTCCAGAGTATTCTACTGTCGAGAATATCTCTGATGGGATTTAGGTATAAGTGTCCCTTAGACCTGAGATCGCCTCAGTGACTTGCAAGCAACTCACTGTGCTTTGGTACTGGACTAACTGAATTTCTAATTCAGGGATGGAAGGCTTCTGGGCACAGTCAAGTACTTGCGAAGTCAGAGTGTGATCGAGATGAGATTGACCACTCCAAGAGTTGGAGAAGAATGAGTCGCTGTATTTCAATTTAGCAAAACCTTGGCCAGGGTAATCCATCAGATGGATTTGATATTTTGAAATACAATGTGGACAACCTGATCAGAGTTGATAGTTAAACTCTGGGGTGTCCTATGATCATTTTGGTCAAGGGGATGAATTATATGAAAACTATATCCGCATGGATTCTAAGGATGTTGTTCTATACATTCGACGTATCCGATCATCGGGTACCATTGCTAGATGGTCACTTCGATTGGTATAAGAATTTGTTCCTATGCTACCGGCTTAGGTTCGGACCTATGAGGTCACACACATTAGAGTTAATGATCCGATAAGATGGTTGATCAATGATTAAGAATCGTTCTAGGGTTAAATGATCAATACGATTGACATTTAACCCAGTGCAAGTGTTGCAGGAGGATTGATTAGCAATTCGATTGCTAATTGACTTAATTTGATTAAGCCAATGGGCTGAGATTAAGTCTAATTAAATATGATTTAATTAGATTTATTTTGAGCTTGATTGGATCAAGTCAAATTGGTTTATTGGATAAGCCAAGTGCAAGGAAAAACTAGTCCTAGTTCAACTAGGACTTGGGTCAATCTAATTTCTAATTTGATTAGAAAATTAAATCAGATTTAAATCTAATTTAATCTGATTAAATTAGGTTCTTAATTGGGTTAAAATCTATTTTTATTGGGTTGATCTAATTTTGATTTGATTTGGTTTGAGAAACCAAATTAAAACAAGTCATAAGATAGAATCCTAGTAAGACTAGGATTCCACCTTGCGCCACATAAGCCTTCTCCACGCCCTCTCTCTTATTCAACGCCAATCTCCACTTATTTTGTGCGACAAAAGCCCTCTCTCAGATCTCTCCCACGTTCACAAAAGGTCTCCTCTCTTCTTTCTAACATGGAAGGTGGTTTGGATCAAATCTAAAAGGAATAAGTTTGGATTTCGAATTCTATGAGATAGAGTTTTAGAAATCCAAAACTCTTTCAATTTTGCACCGAATTTATCCAAATATTTTTTGAAATTTTTGTGGCTTTTAGGGTATATATTTTGCATCCTTTTCTGTTGATCCATACATGAAAATATGAAGGAGGTGCTCAAGAGTTGGGCGTCCCTTAACTTGCCATGTTTGGATAAGCCTTGACTAGGTGTTTGACCTAGACAAGGACTCTATCATATCTCTCTATATAAGATGAGTTTCTTCATGAAATTTATGGAGAAATTAGAGATTTGAGAGACCTTTGTGGCATCCAAAAATCAGAGAGAAATATATTTGGGTCATGGAGATATAAAAAATGCAAGTTTGGGTGTCTAGAGAGAAAAACATGAAGAAGAAGAGGGTCTTCTTCTTGGGTTTTTGTTTTCATATCTTTCCTCCCTCCATCTTGAGTTTCCTGAGAGTGTCTCAGATCTGAAACTCCTCCTTCTACTTTCTATCTTTGGAAGAGTCCAAATCAAGAAGAAGGAGGCACCTGATCAACCATCAAAGAAGGATCAGCGCAGTACTAGCATACTGTGCTGATTTCCTGAAGCAAGACTTCTGATCGAGATTCGTGGGCTCGTGTGGACGACTCCTAGAGGCTGGATGCGTGTGCGGCTTGCAACATCATCCTCAAGCCCAAATCAACAAGGTTAGAATGTCTAACCTGCAAGGTAATAGATCTGATCTATTGTTTAATACATACATTAGATATAGTATAGAAACATGTTGATATGATCAACATGTAGTTCATACTATATTTATATATTTTGATTTTTGATTTAATGCCATGTAATAATCATGTAATAGGATCTTAGATCTAGGGATTTTTTGATCTTAAAAAATAAATTTTGATTTATTTTAGTCTTCCGCTGTATGATCTTGAAAAAGTTTCAAGATCTAACCCTCTTTTTCAAGATCTAACCCTGAAACCCTAGATCCGGTTCCTTCAGATAGAAGAGTCAATCTTAATTCCAGATTGCCTAATAAAGAGATAAAAATTCCCATGAAAGGATGTGTTGTCGCATCCCTTCATACGAATTCTTATCAATGCATGCACGCATGCTAGGAGGTGTTTTGGCATCTGTATGACCCTTTGATAAATCTGAAAAAATTCTAAATAATATCCATAAAGTAGATAATCAAATATGGAACATTATCAAAAAGGTGGCATTCTAATTTAAATATGTTTGATCTATAGAAGGACTCTCCAAAATGCAAAGAGATGTGATGCTTCACCATGCGTGAGCGTAGAGATCCTTTCTTTCCAATTTTTCTCCACCACATATTTTTTAGAAAAAATTCATCTCATGCTTTGAGATGTGAACCAGAGGATGGAGGGTGATATGGGCTACCACATGCATCGAAATCCCAAGCCAGAAGGACTCCCCCTTCTGCTCACGCCAACATGCACATGCAAACTCTTTTTTGCACCAAGAGTCCTCATCCAAGAGGACTCTTGATTTATGGTGTTAACTTGAGATGTGGCACTACATTTTGGACTACTTCCAGGGCATGACTTGATCCAATTGTTCACCAAATTGAGTTAGCAAATAAGTAAGGCATGAGATCAAATTGATCTCCCAACGAGCTCAAGTTTCCACACATACTAGCATGCTTATCGAGAACCCTGATTGGATTCAAACTTCCAATCAATCTTATCAAAAGGGCCCTTGGCTAATTTCTTTATGTATGTGACCCATTGGATTCTACATCTAATCAGTAGTAGATCCAGATACAAGTTGACCTAATTTGATTAGATTCCAATCTAACCGACTTAGGTCCAATCAAGCTAATCCGAGTTCAATAATTAGAATCCTTTTTAATTGATGATTGAATTAAACTCTTTAATTTGATCAAACCCACAAGTCAAAATTGATATCTAGTAATGTATCATAACTATCCAGAAGATGTAGAATTTAATAGAAATATCAAATATACCCTTAAGTGGCAAGTTACCATGCAATTCAATCCTTTGATTATCCTTGCATCTTGAATATGTTCATGAGTATGGAATTATGTCAAACTCAAACACATATTCATATCAATTTTTAATTAACTAATAATGACTCCAATGATGAAGCATTAGAAACTCTTTCTAATCTTTTTTCTACTTTTGATCAAAAGATTTTTTCTGAGTCATCTATGAATGAGAAGACACAGGATGCGATCTCCTTTTACTAGGAGTGATGAATTCCATATTGACCTACTCATAAACTTCATACACACTCCATCATATCTAGAATATCCTGTACATATCTTAATGCCATACCTGGGTATGAACTAAAATATGAATTTATGTGCATAAGATTCTATGATGATCTCAGGTCTAAGGATCACTTGCACAATTTTTACTTAGAGAACTATCTTTGACATGCAAGTAAAACTTTCAGAAGATGTTCTCTGTCATCGAGTCAATTCAGTGGACTCATTTCTAAACAAGCACCCATATCCTTGTATTTGTATCCCATACACAAGTGGCTAGTGAGATCTGCCATCCTCTCCTTTGAGCATACATAGGAAGTGCCAGTCTATCTGAAACATTGATCTCCGACTCAATGCTCTTACGATCAAAAATATTTAAGATTAAGATTTTAGGTCTCACTGGTATGACCCATTCATGTCTTCTAAAATCATTGCCCTAATCTTTGGGGTTCATCATAATCTTAAACATAATAAAATATAGCTAAAATGATGAATCAATGCCTCATATTATTATCCAATTATAAATGTGATTATATGAGTTAAAAAATTATAAAGAAAAGTTCTATCGCAACATACTTGCGATTGGCTTATAGGGCACTCTTCTTTCATCATGTTCCAGTTCTGGCTTTAGAAATTATCAAGCAAGTTTTTGATTCTAATAATATCATTTTTAGTGATTGTTACAATTATCCATTTTGATGAATGTAATTTTCATAGGTCTTCTGGCCAAAGATAGATTTACATTGTTCACGTAGAATGATTTTTATGATATTATTATAGATGATGTCAAAATCATGTATGGATAACTAAGAAATGGTATTTATGAATAGTCATAGTCTGTTAGTGTATTATCAAACAAACATCCTAGTATAGATAACATCATGGAAGCATACCTTTAGTAATTTAGGCTCGATCGTATATACAAGAATAAGATCAACAGAAGATAATTCTCGAAATCAATGATTATGAATCATTGTCAACCTATCAATCCTATCTCTTTAGTAAAATGACCAAGTCAACTTTTGCTAGACAAGATGAATGAGCTAATGATGTTCTGAGTCTGATACATACTGATGTATTAAAACTATGAATATATTTGCCATAAATTTGAATTATTTAAAATATTCAAATAATTTTATAATATGATAGAGAAACATACTAGAAAGAGTATTAAAACTCTTCGATTAAATCAAGGAAGAGAATACCTTTTCAGTGAATTTTTTAACATATCTAGAAGAGAATAGAATTCTCTCTTATTGAAATAGACTTTATTAGATATAGTTCAATCCATGATAGAGATTTATAAGTCTACTAGTCTCCTTTTAGGATTATGCTCTTAAGACTGCTTGTTATATTCTGAACTGGATTCTAAGCAAATCAATCACAAAAATACTATATGAGATATGGACTAGGTGTAAACTGATACTCCCTTACCTTAGGATTTGAGAGTGTTTGATTTATGTCAAGCATTTATATATCGATTAGCTTGAATCCCAGTCCTATAAATATTATTTTGTAGGGTATCTCAAAGAATTTAGGAGATATTACTTTTACTTTGCTAAAGAATAAAAGTTGTTCGGTATTCTTTTTAGAAAAGGTGTACCTTGATAAAGAAACTAATGCCTCTAATGTGAAATTTATGAAGTTCGATAGGTAGAAAAATCAATGCAATCTAGTAAATCCATAAAATCAGATTTGATTAAATCAAATCCAATCCAAAATCCATCGTAAAGGTACCATTAAGGAGATCTGATAGAGTACCACATCCGTCGAATAAATACTGTTGGAAAACATAGGTGACTTCATACATGTATTTTAAAATTTTTTGAAATAAATCATAGTGAAAAATAGCTAGATTAATCTGATTAATCAAACATGCATATGATCAGATTAATAAATCAACTTACTCTAAGATCTATGACATGATAAAATCTAAAAATCAGAAAATAAAATCTGCATGCATACATGTGAGCAATAAATCAAATCTACTTCTAATGTAAGTTCAGAACTCAATATTAGAGCATAGATTGATGATCACCGTTACTGATGAATATGGTAAAGAGGTCCTCGCTGGTTGCTTGCAGCCGCACAGTGTGTCTCTACGGATGGACCACTCGAAGCTTCGATCTGATCGGCCTCCTCGAGAGTGCTAGCTCGTGCGAAGACTATCTTGTTGGCTGATCTGAATCCTTTCTTCAAATCTCTTGAACATTTTTAGAGATTGAAGAAGAACATCTGGAGGAGATGAGAATGTGGAAGAAGTATGGAGCTCTTCCTAAATCCTTAGGAACAAATCTTAGAATTTTAAGTTTCGCTTACCTAAAGAGGAGAGGGCTCTCCTCTTTCTTTCATGCCATAAAGGCATGCCCAATCCCTCTTTGAAAGAAGAGTGCCCTATAAGCTAATCGCAAGTGTGTTGTGATGGAATTTTTTTTTATAATTTTTTAACTCATATAATGATATTTATTATTTGAGGCATTGATTCATTATTTTAGCTACATCTTATTATGTCTAAGATTATAATGAACCTTAAAGATTAGGACAATGATTTTAGGAGACATGAATGGGTTATGATAGTGAGACCTAAAACTCAAAAATTCTAATCTTAAATATTTTTTATCATAGGAGTATTGGGTTGAGGATCAATGTTCTGGATAGACTTGCATATCCTATATATGCTCGATGAAGTGGATGGCAGATCTCACTAGCCACTTGTGTGGGACACTAGTATAAGGATGTGGATGCTCATTTGAAAATGAGTTCACTAAATTGACTCGATGAAAGAGAACATCTTATAAAAGTCTTACTTACATGTTAAAGATGGTTCTCTAAGTGGGAGTTGTGTAAGTATCTTTGGACCTAAGATCACTATAAAATCTTATGCACATGAACCCATATTTTGGTTCATACCCCGGCATGGCATTAAGACATGTATGGAGTGTTCTAGATCTGATGGAGTTTGTATGAAGGTTATGAGTAGATCAACATAGAATCGATTACTCCTAGTAAGAGGAGATCGCATCTTATGAATTCTCATCCCTAGATGACTTAGAAAAAGTCTTTTGGCCAAAAATAGTGTTGGGTATAAAATAACCCCAGTCGAAGTTCGTAAGAGGCCAACCCTCCCAGGACTCTTGTGGCTTCCGACCTTGTGCGGTGTCTTTCTGAACTCCTTCCGCCGTCCAAGCTTCCACAGTACCATTCGGACTCCTCCAGCAGTCGACCTTCCACAGTGTCCTCCAGATTCCTCCAACGGATGAACTCCTATCATGCCATCTAGACTTCTCCAATTATGAGCTCCTTCAGTCGTCTATCGGACTGCTCCAAATGCTCTCTGGGCTTCACTATCAGTCGATTTTCTACAATGATCGGCTACTCTCCGAATCTCTTCCAGACTTCCTCCTGTGATGATCGATTTTACTTTGAGCTTCTCCAGCAACAAGACTTCTATAGTAACCAGACTCCATCCAAGTTTCTATGCTGGTCGACCGCCTTCCAAACTTCATCCAAGCTCCTACAAGAACCGGACTCCATCTGAATTTCTACAGTGGATAGATTCCAGACAAACTTCTACAACGGACGGGCTCTAGCAGTTGGATTTCTACTCTGAACTTCTATTGCAAGCAGACTTCATCCGAGCTTCTACAATAAGCAGCCTCCATCCGAGCTTCCACGGCAATCGGACTTCATTCGAGATCCTACGATAAGCGGTCTCCATCCGAACTTCTATGGCAATCGATCTCCATCCGAGCTTCTACGCCATCAACCTTCAACAGCGCCAGCTGATGTTCCACAGAGCCATCCGGACTCCTCCAGCGGACGAACTTCCACAACGCCTTCCAGACTCTTCTATCGGATGAACCTCCATAATGCCTTCTAAATTCTGCTATCGATCGACCTTCTGCTGGATTCCTCATGCAACTAGACCTCTCCATTGGACAGTCTTCAAACTAGCTTTTACATCAGATAAATTTCAGACAGACTTCTCTAGCAATCGAACTCCAACCGAATTTCTCCAACAAAAAATTTCCATCCAGATTTCTACAGCAGATGATTTTCATCTGCGGCATCAATGCTTAAGGCACCTGACAATGTCCGGGCTTCCACGGCAACCGGTCTCCATCTGAGCTTCTACAGTAAGCGGCCTTCTTTCAGACTCCTACAAGAGCCAGACTCTGTCTGAACTTCTACAGCAGATGACTTCCGTCTGTAGCACCAACAGCACCCAACCACAGTTAACCCATCAGCAACCTCGAAAACATCCGAGCTTCTCTTAAATTGTTGAGACAGAGAGCTATTCTGCTCTATCAGATGTCCCAACCGAGTTTCAGCCATCCGATCTGAACTCTCCGACAAGTCACGACAACGGACATCACTCCACTTTCCATAACAAACTCCACGTGGCCCCACCATTCTCTGACAAGTCGCGACAACGGACACCACTCCACTCTCTGTAACAAACTCTATGTGGCCCCACCACTCTCTGGCTAGTCGCGACAACAGACACCACTACTCTCTATAACAAACTCCACGTGGCCCCAAACGGCCCACTACCAAGCAGTTGCAGACGTTGCTGTCAATTGATTACGCTCTCCTGTCTATAAAAGAGACCCCCCGGATACGTTCTTCTCTAAGCTCTAAACTCTATCTCAAAACTCTACTAAAATTCCATTCGAGTGCTCCATTTTTGTTGAAGCAGAGTACTGACTTGAGCATCGGAGGGTCTTGCCGGAGCACCCCCAACTCTAGTTTAGACTTTCCTTGCAGGTCCCGACGGCGGTCACGATCCCCTCGACTCCAGCTTCTCCGACATCGGCAGAATTCTACACCAATAGAATTAGCACTAGAGGAAGGGTCTGTGTCTTCGCAGGATCCTTGTTCTTAAAAGAGTACTCAACGGGACTATCTCCGATCATCTTCTTCGACATCTTCTTCTTCTTCTCTGACCAGATCCCAATCTGATGCCTCCCCAAAAGGCATCCACCAGGCGATCTACGGCCTCCATGGCCAGATCTCAGCAAGATCTGCAAGCTCTGGCCTCATCTTCAGTTTCCCAAACTCCTCCTCCGATAATGGCAGTCGGCATGGAGCAGTTTGACCTGCTGGTTCAACAGGTCAGGGGCCTCATCGAAGTGGTGCAGGCCATGCAGCAGCAGCAGCAGCAGCCGCAGGCATCTGTACGGCTGGAAAGAGTATCATCAGAGTTTCAAAATTTGACGATCGGGTGGCCCACTTGGGCCAGTCACCCTGTATTCCTCGGAAGGGAGAAGCAAAAGGTGGAGAGCCCTCTGTCTGATCATGATTTTACTTCTGGAGGGTCTCTGCCTCCATTCTGCCAAAAGACTCTCGAGACTCACGATCGAGAGGATCTCCTGGATCAAAGGTTCCAAGAGATGAGCTGGCGAATCGAAGAACTCCACCATGCTTCACCTACTTACGGTGAGGATATCTGTACTGACCCTCCTTTTTCTCAAATGATTATGTAGGAACCGATCCCGTCGAACTTCAAGTTCCCCCAATTTGAGAGCTATGATGGGACCTCGGATTCGGTTGACCACTTGGAGGCCTTCCGAAAAATGATTCTGCTCCATGGCACGCCAGACGCCATCCTGTGCCGAGCTTTCTCATCTACCTTGAAGGGAGCAGCAAGAAATTGGTACTCGACACTGAAGCTGGGAACTATCTTCTCCTTTGATCAAATGAGCCATCAGTTTGCGGCTCATTTCATCAGCAACCGGCATCCCCGGAGAGGTTCGGAGTCCCTCATCAACATCAAGCAAAAGGAGAGAGAATCCATCCGAACTTATATCAACCATTTTAACACCGCTGCATTGGAGGTCCGAAACTTGGACCAATCAGTTACAATGGCCACCCTGAAGAGCGATCTTCAAAAGAATGATCTTCTATCTTTCCTGAAAAAGAAGTATTCTAGGGACTTTGCTGATTTGCTGGCTCGGGCCGAAGGATATGCCTGAGCAGAGGAAGCCTTCAAGCTGAAGGATGAGGAGGCTGTGAAGGAGCGGCAAGCGGGCGACTCCAGCAAGCCCGCAGTTGAAAAAGGGCCGAGTGAAGCTCGACCACATTCTCGAACTCCTCCCAAACACAAACGTATCTAAACTCCTCCTTGAGCTCGTAGGTAGAGAAGCTCGGACAGTAGAGTTCGACGAAGCTCTCCCCCAAGAAGATTCCACAGCTACGCCCCTCTCAATGCTCCAAAAACTCAAGTGCTGATGGAGGTCAAGGAGTAATTGCCAAGGCTGGAAAGGATGCGCACACATCTCGAGAAGTACAATCCTAACAAGTTCTGCCTCTATCATCGTGACCATGGCCATGACATGGAGGAGTGTATTCAGTTTCGAGACGAGATCGAGGAGCTCATCAGACGAGATCGGCTCGATAGATTCATTTGACGTCGGCCTGAAGGTAGAAAAGATCGATCGAGGGCCCTACCACAATTAGAGCCGCCAAGGAGGGAAGAACAGCCTGAAGATCGACCTCCAATCGGGATCATCAACACCATCTCTATAGGACCCCGACGGGAAGCAGCCAGTGGATCGGCCAGACCATCCAAGTGGTAGAGAACTGAAGAATCTATAACCTTTACTGAAGAAGATGCCCTGAAGATTCAATTCTCCCATAATGATGCGGTTGTAGTTTTTTTAAATATTACTGACTATGATGTACACCGCATTCTCGTTGATAGTGGAACCTTGATCGATATTTTATTTTACGATGCATTCTCAAAAATATCCATTCCGAATGGTCGATTAGGGATGATAAGCTTCCCGTTGGTAGGATTCACTAGCGATACTGTGCCAGTGGAAGGAGTAATAATTTTGATCGTAGTTGCAAGTCTGTATCCGAAACAATCTAGAGCGCAAGTGGATTTTCTGGTAGTGAGGGCACCATCTGCCTACAACGCAATACTCGGCCGATCTAGCCTCAACGCCCTCTGAGCTGTGGTATCAACCTACCATTTGAAATTGAAATTTTCTACTAGCGAAGAGGTCGGAGAGGTCAGAGGAGATCAAGTCCTGGCAAGACACTGCTATAACATAGCCTTACAAAGAAATGGTCAGTTTGACCCCTGTCTGGTTGATGGGTTAGACACCCGCGATGACCTTGCTGAAGAACGGGGTGAGCCAATTGAAGATCTTGTCTCAATTCTTTTGAACGATGGGAATGAAGAGCACGTGGTGAAGATCGACTCCAACCTGGGAGGAGAGGTACGGACACGGCTCATCAATTTTCAACAAAAGAATGTAGATGTTTTTGCTTGGGTTTCGATGAACATGCCGGGGATTGATGTGAAAGTCATGGAACACCATCTAGCTATTGATCCCAAACATCGATCGACGAAGGAAAAAATCCGAGGTCATGCACCAGAAAGGCAGAAGGCAATAGCTGAGGAAGTTGATAAGCTCCTAAAAGCTGGGTTCATCAGAGAAGTCAACTACCCGAACTGGGTCTCCAATGTGGTTCTCGTCAAGAAGGTGAACGGCAAGTGGAGGATGTGTATAGACTTCAAAAAGCTGAACAAAGTCAGCCCGAAGGATAGCTACCCTCTGCCCAGAATTGATCAATTAGTGGATGCAACCTCAGGCCACGAGCTTCTCACTTTCATGGATGCATTTTTCAGCTACAATCAAATCAGGATGGCACCAGAGGATGAAGAAAAAACTGCTTTTATCACTAACCGTGGTCTTTATTGTTATAGGGTCATGCCTTTTGGCCTAAAAAATATAGGGGCGACCTATCAGCGGCTGGTGAACAAGATCTTCAAAGAGCAGATCGGCCGCAACATGGAGGTCTACATGGACGACATGCTTGTAAAAAGTAAATTCTCAATGAACCACGTCGTCGACCTTGAGGAGACTTTCAGTGTCCTCCAAAAATACAAGATGAAGCTGAACCCAACCAAGTACACTTTTGGAGTATCCTCAGGAACATTCTTGGGCTTTACGGTATCGGGGTGCGAGATTGAAGCAAATCTGAAAAAGATTCATGCCATCCAGGAAATGACTGCCCCGAAGTCAAAAAAAGAAGTTCAGCGCCTTACTGGGAGAGTAGCAGCTCTGAATCGCTTTGTCTCAAGGTCGGCCGAACGGTGCCTACCTTTCTTTCAGACTCTCAAGCAGCCGAAGAACTTCTGTTGGACTACTAAATGTCAGCAAGCATTCGAAGAATTGAAGAACTACCTCGACTCACCTCTGCTATTGGCAAAGCCCGAACTTGAAAAGGAGTTGTTCCTGTACTTGGCGGTCTCCCCTGTGGCTCTCGCAGCAGTTCTGGTTAAGGAAGAAGCAAAAATTCAATGGCAGATCTATTACATAAGTTGAGTATTGAGAGATGTCAAAATTAAGTATACTAAGTTAGAGAAACTAACTTATGCCTTGTTGATTGCAGCTTGAAGGCTCCGACCTTATTTTCAAGGGCACACCATAACATTGCTCACCAACCAGTCGATTAATGCAGTTTTGCATCAAGTAGATGCTTCCAGAAGGATAGCGAAATGGACAGTCGAGCTTACGAAATTTGACATCAACTATCAATCTTGATCGACGATAAAAGCCCAAATATTAGTAGACTTCATAGTGGAATGCACTATCCCGGAAGAAGTCAAACTTGAACGAGGTGAAGCTGACAACCCCAGGCTCAAGCCAAACTCCCCTGAGGAAAGAACGAATCTCCCTGATGGTTTTTGGGCCCTCTATGTGGACGGTTCCTCCAACATGTCGGGTGCAGGCGTCGGCCTGATCTTGGTCAATCCGAAAAAAATTATCGTGGAGTACGCGCTACGCTTCGAATTCCCTGCGACAAATAACGGAGCAGAATATGAAGCTCTGATTGCAGGACTGAGGATAGTCAAAGAATTAGAAGTAGATCGGCTCCAAGTCTACAGTGACTCTCAATTAGTGGTGGGACAAGTTAGCGAAAACTATGAAGCTCGGGAGGACAGTATGGCCAAGTATCTCGAAAAGATAAAAGAGATCATCCTTGCCTTTGACAGCTTTGACATCAAGCAGATTCCAATAGTAGAAAATATCAGGGCCGATCTTCTCTCCAAGTTGGCTACACTGGCTTCAGCTGAACTACCCAAGGAAGTCTTCTTCGAGGTTTTGAAGTGTTCAAGTACGGAAGAACCGCAGCTTGTAATGGAGATCAGCTATGAACCCAGCTGGATTGACCCACTGATTGCATACCTCAAAGATGGGGTTCTTCCTCATGATGCAAAAGAAGCTCGAAAGCTTAGAAACCAGACCTCCCGATATATCCTTTATGAAGGCAAGGTGTACAAGAGGTCGTACTCTTTGTTCCTCCTGAAATATCTCCGGCCTTCTGAAGCCGACTTTGCCTTGTGGGAGGTTTATGAAGGAGTCTGCGGAAGTCACCTAGGGGCCAGATCTTTATCCCACAAACTACACCGACAAGGTTATTACTGGCCTATAATGTACCACGACTCCATTGAATATGTCAGAAAGTATGATCGGTGTCAGAGATATACGAATATCCAAAGACAGCCTGCCTCCGAATTTACACCCTTGAGTGCCCCATGGTCGTTCGCACAATGGGGGATGGATATTTTTGGATCTTTTCCCATGGCATCCGGGCAGCAGAAGTTTCTCCTGGTAGCAATTGACTACTTCACCAAGTGGGTCAAAGACAAACTTTTGGCAAAAATCACAGAAGCTAAAGTGCAGGACTTCGTCTGGAAGTCAATCGTTTGTAGGTTCGACTTATCCAAAACTCTCATTACTGATAATGGGCAATAATTTGCTGGAGCAAGGTTTGCTGAATTTTGTGAGGACCTAAACATCTCCCATAACTTCACATTAGTAGCCCATCCGCAGGCAAACGGTGAAGTCGAGGTGGCTAATAGGACTCTGTTGCAAGAAATCAAGGCGAGACTTGAAAAAGCAAAGAAAACTTGGACAGACGAGCTTTATCATGTGTTATGGACATACCGAACTACCCAAAGACTACCCATGGGGGAGACCCTCTTTGCCTTAGCCTTCAGAACAGAAGCCGTTATCCCGATTGAACTCCAGCTTCTGTCAGCACGAGTTGTGGTATTCGACGAGCAGTGCAACTCACAGGATCTCAAGGCCAATCTTGACTTGTTAGAAGAGAAGCGGGAGACAGCTCAAGTTCGGATGGCAGCTTACAAGCAGAAAGCAGCCCGCTACTACAACTCTCGAGTCAAGAGCAAAACCTTCAGAGTGGGGGACTTAGTACTTCGGCGAGCCGCTATTTCATAACCTCAGAACCAAGGAAAGATTGCCCCGAACTGGGAAGGCCCGTATGAAGTCAAGGAGGTAGTCTGGCCTGGAACATACTATCTAAAAGAGTTCGAAGGAGTGACCTTCCGCGACCATGGAATTCAAAAAATCTACGAATGTATTACCGATAATTTTGCCTTAAATAAAAGTTTCATATTCGCATATTTTTTCTTTTGGCATGAGCTTATAACGATAGGAAGTAGCTCCTTCAAACAATCGAAATTAAACATGTCAGGAACAGGAGGAGAACCTCATCCTAACACGAGCAAAATCGAAGGTTCGGTTATCAAGAGATCGGATGGGGGGAGAGGCCCTCGCAACGACCCTTATGCGCTCCCACAGCCATGTTAGGAACAGGAGGAGAACCTCATCCTAACATGAGCAAAGTCGAAGGCCTGGTTATTAAGAGATCGGATGGGGGGAGAGGCCCTCGCAACGGCTCTTATGCACCCCCACAGTCATGTTAGGAACAGGAGGAGAACCTCATCCTAACATGAGCAAAGTCGAAGGCTCGATTATCAAGAGATCGGATGGAGGGAGAGGCCCTTGCAACGGTCCTTATGTGCCCCCACAGTCATGTTAGGAATAGGAGGAGAACCTCATCCTAACATGAGCAAAGTCGAGGCCCGATTATTAAGAGATCAGATGGGGGGAGAGGCCCTTACAATGGCCCTTATGCATCCCCACAGCCATGTTAGGAATAGGAGGAGAACCTCATCCTAACATGAGCAAAATCGAAGATCCAGTTATTAAGAGACCGAATGGGGGGAGAGGTCCTCGCAACGGTCCTTGTGTGCCCCCACAGCCCTATTAGGAATAGGAGAAAAATCTTGTCCTAACATAAGCTGAAATTGATTGTATCGAAAACAAGAGGAGAACCTCGTCCTGACACAAATGAAGACCTGGTCGTTTAAGATCGGATGGGAGGAAAAGCCTCCTCAATGGCTCCTCTACACCCCTACAACCCTGTTAGGAGCAGAGAAAAAACCCTCATCCAAACATTAAAAAAAAATAGAGGAAAAAAAAAAAAAGCGACGAGCTACGTCAAAGACAAGGGAGAAATGAACTACATCTAAGACATAAGGGACCTCGTCTCAACAAGGAAGAAAACTCTTGTAAAAAATCCTCAGTCTCTAAGGGGGAACCTAACACTAGCAGGAGAAAATAGACTTCCTCAATGTAACGAGAAGTTCAGACCTCAAGCTCGAACATCGGGAGAGAACGTCAAACTCGAATGGCCTCGAAAAGACCCTCGATCATGAACAAAAAGGACGAATCAACACGACGATGACCAGGAACCTTCAAACAATGTCGACATCGAACAAGACAAAAGATAAAAGAAGCTCGATAAACGACAACTCAGAGCAAGAGTAAACAAGGTAATGAGAAAATTTCATTTTATTTCATTAGTAAAGAATGCATTACAAAAGCCATTGAAGGCCAAAAAAAAAAAAAAAAACAACAAGAAAAGAAAAGAATACATGGAACAAAAGGTAAAAAAGCTCTAAGGAAGCTCGGCTTCTTCGGACTTCGAACTCTCGGTTCCAGTCATTATTAGGGATTGCTTTAAGTTCTCAACTTCTTCTTCCAGTTCCTTCTTTCTTAACAGTATCTCCCAATATATTTGGTGGAACCGCCAGCTTTCACCCTCTGACTCCCGAAGCCTCTTCCTCAGAACTTCGGACTCCACTTCAGTGTCCTTGACCGCCTGCTGCTCGTAGGCCAGTTGAATTTTCAGCCGCTGCAGTTCGGCCTTCTCCTGCCCAAGGGCCATGGACAGTTCTTCCATGGTCTCCCTCAAGGAGCGAAGCTCATCGAAGCCTTGAACCGAAATGACCTGGGCTCTCTCGGACAATTGTCTCTGAAGACGAGCAACCTCGTCGGTCGCCGTCTTGAGCCTTCTTCTGTATTCATCAATTTGCCCACACCAACCGACTCGGTAGGCGTTGTAATTCACCTCGGTATCCTGGAGCTGCTTCTGGAGGTCGGAGAATTTCTTCGACCAGTCCCGATCGTGGTCGGCCTTAGTTGTAAGCCAGGATGAGCTCCCTTCCAATTGGCTGATCTTCTCCTGTGCAGCCGCCAACTCGACCTCGAGGGAGCTGATCATGGAGGTCTGAGTCCAAGATCGGTCACTGGTGCATTTCTGGAGTTCCTCGAGCTCCTTCACAAAGTCGGCCTTCTTTCGGATGTAGTCCATGAAGCCCTTTTTGTGGAGGTCCCGAAGGCAAGTAACCTCAGCGGTGGCTTCCAAATGGCTCTTCCTCAGCCTGTGAAGTTCGTCATCCATCTTCTTTGATTTTTTTGTTAGGTGATGAACTTTCCTTCTCAGATCTCAGATCATGGACTTCAGAGGAATCCCCTGCAGTAGGGGAAGAGCTTCGACAGGGCACTGTTGTCGGGAAACAAGAGCGTCACAATGCAAATTAGTGCAAGAAAATAAAAAAGAGAAGAAAAAGGAAGTAGAGTAAGAAAAAGGAGCTCTCTATAAAGAAGAATCCGATTTTATTGATTAAATAGTTCTTAAGTACAACAAAAAGAGAAAAAGTTGTAACAAAAAAAAGTACAAAATTAAAAGTTTCGAACCTCTGGGGCAGAAGTGGAGGAGCTCGGCGACCTCGGAAGGTCGGTCGCAGTAGCTGCGGCAGTCGAAGAGGTCTCACTGGAGGGAGACTGGCAGTAGCTTCGAAAGGTCTGGCTTCATCATCGGACGCTTCATCCAGAAAGTTGAGGTCGAGTTCGGGAAACTTTCCAACCACCTTCTCCTGGCAAAGCTCGAAGACTTTGATGAAGGTGGCCTGGCCGAACTGGATGTTCAGATCCCTCATCTCAGAGGAGGTCTTGAATTCCTCCACTACTTGGTTTCTGCCTCTAAAACTAGGGTCGGGATCTACTCTTTCAGCTTGGAGACCTCGGCCTCTGCCTTCTTTCTTTCCTCCTCCAAGGCAGCCTTCAGATCCGTCAAAGTTTGCTCCTCCTTCTGCAGCGCCTCTTGGAGACTCGCGACTTCGGTGACCTTCTCCTTGAGACGGACAGCCTCAGCCTGACGACCTTCCTCCGCCTGGGCTGCTTCCTTCTTCGCATTGTTCATCGCCTCGATGTTGGTGATGAGCTAGTGTCCAATCTGCAAGAACGGCCAGGAAGTCAATATGAAAGCTAAGTAAAGAAGCGAAAGGAAGAAAAAAGTAAATTGGCCTATCTTAAGAAAGGACCCCAGAGAGTCCTAGACCCTCTGTTCAGGATCGGCATGGACGATCTTGTGGACGATCTCGGGCAAAATGCACCCGTCAACCAACCTCTTTATTAAATCTCTATTGTTGAAGGAATTTTTCCTCGAATCCTCTTCGGAGCCAGTGGACCTTTCAATGGTTGCCCTGCTGCTGCTGATCTTGCAGACCACCATCTTCTTCCTTCTTTTCCTCTCGGCCCCCGATGCCTCCTCGGGGTGAGACTCAAGAGCGGGAACCTCGGCTGGGGGGCTTCTTGAAGAAGCTCGGGGAACTGCGGGCTCGACATCGGAGGGGGCACCAACAGCAGTGGCCGCCTGGGCAAGCACGATCAAGCCTGTCTCTTCTACCCTTGCCTTCTTCGCTGACTCAAAAGTTGCGGCGCCTTTCCTCTTGTGGGCTTTGAGACCCTTGGCTAGCATCCGAGCTGCATCTGCATCCATATCTGTAATGAAAAAAGATCGGCACAGCTTAGAAACAGAACAAGAGAAAAGGAGAAGCAGCGAATGACTTGAAAAAAATAATAATAAATAAAATAAAATATCGGTAGGGTTGAGAGGGTTTAGGCTGACGTTAAATAAGAGTTGCTCCTTTAGGTGGTTAGAGAGGAGAGGAGCTGGATAAACCTTATGTTTATTGAAGGCTTCAAGATCATCCTTTCCCAGGCTAGAAGCCTGATGGACGAAATCCCTCAGGGAGCCCCAGGGGGAACACCCCAGCATCAGGGTCGGGCATCGGACATAGAAGTACTTCTCCTTCCAGTTGTGGATAGAAGAGGGGGCACCTTTCAGCAACCCCTTTTTACCAAACTAGGGGGAGAAGTACCACCAGTCCTTTGCCGAAGGGTGACGCTTGAAGGTATAGAAATTTCTAAACAAGGAAAGAGTTGGCCGGACTTCAGCTAAACGACAGAGGAAAAGAAATCCTATCAGAAACCTAAAGGAGTTCGACGCTACAGAAACTAGAGAAATGTTTAAAAAGAAAAAAAGAACAACAACAAAAGGTGGAGGTGGAAGTCGAAGCCCTATGCGGAAAGCTTTCTGGTATAAGCAAAAGCAGTCGAGGGGAGGGACGCTAGCCCGGTCAGTTGGCCCGAAAAGCTCAAGCTCGTACTCCGGAGGAATCCCATATTGAATCCTAATCAACAAGAGTTCGTCCGAAGTCAGAGAGCTGGGAATGGTGTCTGGTACAAAGATCGGACGAAGTCCATCTACAGAACTAGGATTTTGGGGGGCTGGAATGGACAAACTTCTAGAACTGCTAGAGGAGGAAGTGTTGGAAGATATTTTGAATCGAGTGAAAATTCCAAAAAATCCTGAAAAAATTGAGAAAAATAAGAAACAAAGCGCTTACAGAGAAACCGAACGGGCGGAACACAAAGGAAAAAAAATAAAAAAACAGCAAGAAACAGAAGGGTTTCGAAACTAACCTAGGCTAGTCCGAGAGATGCAGAAGGGCAGCAAGAGCGATGGAGGACGACCTGAAGGGCACCTAAGGTCGAGAGGGATGCTGGAGGAGAATGAAGCTCTTGGGGAAGAAGAGGGGATCAAAAAAAAGTCTCAGGTAAAGTGAAACCCCTGAAGGAGGGGGACGGGTTTAAGTAGACAGCAGGGTCCGACGCAATAATGATTGCAGATCTCCTTTGGCCGATATACAATCGCCGCGTGTCCCACTCATCGTGGCAGATGGCTAATGACTGACAGAATTATTATTGCGCCGTACCTAGAGCAACGCTCCAGCAAGAATTTTGAAAAAAATCTTTTCGGATCGCCTCGATTTGAAAAGACTCCAGCACCGGTGCGCCAAATGCCAAAATATCTGAAAACAATCGAGTACAAAAATCGAGAGGGGCAACTTTGGCTGTAAAAATTTTTCTGTACTTCCTTCATTCGAAACTCGAACTCGAAAGTAGAGGGACTGGTGTTGGGTATAAAATAACCCCAGCCAAAGTTCGTAAGAGGCCAACTCTCCCAGGACTCTTTCGGCTTCCGACCTTGTGCGGCATCTTTCTAAACTCCCCCCACTGTCCGAGCTTCCACAGTACCATCTGGACTCCTCCAGCAGTCGACCTTCCACAGTGTCCTCCAGATTCTCCAACGGATGAACTCCTATCGTGCCATCCGAACTTCTCCAATAATGAGCTCCTTCAGTCGTCTATCGGACTGCTCCAAATACTCTCTGGGCTTCACTATCAGTTGATTTTCTACAGTGATCGACTACTCTCCGAATCTCTTCCAGACTTCCTCCTGTCACGATAGACTTTACTCCGAGCTTCTTCCAGACTTCGTCACTATCTGAGCTTCTCCAGTAGTAGGACTTCTACAGTAACCAGACTACATCCAAGTTTTTATGCTGGTCGACCGCCTTCCGAACTTCATCCAAGCTCCTACAAGGACCGACTCCATCCGAACTTTTGCAGCAAATAGATTCCAAACAAACTTCTACAATTGACGGGCTCCAGCAGTCAGATTTCTATTCTGAACTTCTATTGCAAGTAGACTTCATCCGAGCTTCTACAATAAGTGGCCTCCATCCAGGCTTCCACAGCAACCGGACTTCATCCGAGCTCTTACGATAAGCGGTCTCCATCCGGACTTCTACGGCCATCGATCTCCATCGAGCTTCTACGCCATCAACCTTCAACAGTGCCAGCCGACCTTCCATAGAGCCATCCGGACTCCTCCAACGGACAAACTTTCACAATACCTTCCAGACTCTTCTATCGGACGAACCTCCGCAATGCCTTTCGAATTTCACTATCGGTTGACCTTCTGTCGGATTCCTCATGCAACCGGACCTCTCTAGCGGACAGTCTTCAAACTAGCATTTACATCAGACAAATTTCAGATGGACTTCTCTAGCAATCGGACTCTAGTCAGATTTCTCCAACAGAAAGTTTTCATCCAGATTTCTACAGCAGATGATTTCTGTCTATGGCATCAATGCTTAAGGCACCCGACAATGTCTGGACTTCCATGGCAATCAGTCTCCATCCGAGCTTCTACAGTAGGCGGCCTTCTTCCAGACTCCTACAAGAGCCAGACTCCGTCCGAACTTATACAGCAGATGACTTCCGTCTGCAGCACCAACAGCACCCAACCACAGTTAACCCATCAGCAACCTCAAAAACATCTGAGCTTCTCTTAAATTGCTGAGACAGAGAGCTATTCTGCTCCACCAGACATCCCAACCGAGCTTCAGCCATCCAGCCCAAACTCACCGACAAGTTGCGACAACGGACACCACTCCACTCTCCGTATCAAACTCCATGTGGGCCCACCATTCTCTGAAAAGTCGCGACAATGAACACCACTCCACTCTCTGTAACAAACTCCATGTGGGCCCACCACTCTCTGGCTAGTCGTGATAATGGACACCACTACTCTCCGTAACAAACTCCACGTGGCTCCGAATAGCCCACTACCAGGCAGTTGTGGACGTCGCTGTCAATCGATTACGCTCTCCCATCTATAAAAGAGACCCCCCATATACATTCTTCTCTAAGATCTAAACTCTATCTCAAAACTCTGCTAAAATCCTATTCGAGTGCTCCATTTCTGTTGAAGCAGAGTACTGACTTGAGCATCGGAGGGTCTTGTCGAAGCACCCCCAATTCTGGTTTAGACTTCCCTTGTAGGTCTCGACGGCGGCCGCAATTCCCTCGACTCCAGCTTCTCTGGCATCGATGAAATTCTGCACCAACAAATAGGAAGGAGATTGAAAAGAGTTTCTAATTCTTCTTTATCGAAGTCATCATTGATTGATTGAAAATTGATATGAATATATGTTTATGTTTGACATAATTTCATACTCATGAACATATTCAGGGGGCAGGGATGATCGAAGGATTGAATTGCATGATAACTTACCACTGAAAAGGTATATTTGATATTTTTATCAAATTTTATATCTTTTGGATAGTCATGATATATTGCTAGATGTCAATCTTAACTTGTAGATTTGATCGAATTAAAGAGTTTAATTCGATCACCAATTAGAAAGGATTCTAATTGTTGAACTCAGGTTAGCTCGAATGGACCTAAATCAATTAGATTGAAATCTAATCAAATTCAATCAACTTGCATCTGAATCTACTACTGGCTAGATATAAAAATCAATGGATCATACACATATAAAAATCAACTGAGGATTCTTTTAATAAGGTTGATTGGAATTTTAGATTCAATCAGGGTTCTCGGTAAGCATGCTAGCACGTATGGAAATCCTAGCTCCTTGGGAGATCAATTTGATCTCATCCCTTGTTAATTTGCTATCCCAATTTGATGGATATTTGGATTAGGTTGTGCCACCTAGAAGCAGCCCAAAATGAGGCACCACATCCCATGTCAACACCAAAAATCAAAGAGTCCAAGTTGTAAAGGACTCTTGGTGCAAAACAGGTTTTGCATGCGCATGTTGGTATGAGCAGAAGAAAAAATCCTTTTGGTATGCGATTAAGATATGTGTGCAACCCTAATCATCCTCCATTCTTTAGAGTACATCTTAAAGCATGAGATGGATTTTTTTGGATTAATATGGGGTAGAGAAAAATTGGAAATGAGAAGGGTCTCTCACGCATGCATGTTGAAGTGTCGCCTCTTGCCTCATTTTAGAGAGTCCTTCTCCTGATCAAATACATTCAAATTAGAACTATTTTTTTTAATAATGTTTTAAATTTGATCATATATTTTTGATGATTTTTTTATATTTTTTTCAGATTTATCAAATAGCCAAATGGATGCCAAAAACTTCCTCACATGCGCACACGTATGGTGATCAGAACTCACATAAAGAGGTGTGGGGATAACATCCTTTCATGAGATTTTTTTCACCTTATCAAGTTTTATAGAATCAAAAATGAGTGCCTTATCCATATAGATTTTTGTGGATTTTTTTAATTTGAGAAGGCATGCAAAAATATCCCTTCTCTGGTCGTGCATGCAGGTGAAGGTGCTGATTGATGTATCATTGATAAGAGTCCTTCTGCTTAAGGAAACTCTTATCTCTGATAATCTGATCAGATAAGCCTCTTGGATGAGGTGTGTCCCTCCCTTTTGGCACCCCTCTAATGACTATTAATTGGTGTGGGTGCTAGGTGTCCGAGGTATTCAGATCAAGTTTCCATTTTCCTCTCCGTAGCTCTCCCTTCTTTCTTACAACCCGTCTTAGTTTTAGGACAAGGCTTTGGAATTTAAGACAAAGCCTTATCTAATCCTAACAAGGATTGAAAAGATCTAAAAAAAGGAGAGTCAGAAGTTTGAAGAAGGTTCTGAGAGGGTCGAGTCAGGTTCTTGGAGAAACCTAACATATACAGGGCTAATCGAGTTCTAGGGGCTAGAACTCTTAAAGCAAGATAAAGGAGGAGCGCTATCTTTGGTTCAATTTTCATATAGATCACCATTGGAGAGTGGACACTTGGATACCTTATAGAAATTGAATTGGCTTTATAGGTATTTTTCTTATCCTAGTTTATATTTATTATACTTTGATTGATATAGTCAAGGGTTTGTGGGCATTACGATTTTCGATGCATCAGGTGTTTTAAATGAAAATTTTAAACATCTAATTCTTCTACTATGCCATCAAACCTCAATAGTGGTATCAGAGCCTATCTTGATTTATATAATCAAAGGTTAAATTATTATCTTAATTATGATCAAGCATGGATTTTTGGTTTGGTTCAAGTTGGGTCAAGGGTTGAACCCAATTGAACATCCAAACCTTAGCATATCTTAGAGATATGTTTTAAATATAAAATAAATGATGTATGCATAGAATTTTTTTTGAGTAGCCTAGTACTCAAATTGAAGTTCATCACTAGACCGTCCGATCATAAGAGCAACTAGAGTTCAAAGACTCTCTCTTTCCATTCTATGGGGTACTCTTATGGCATGTAGGGGTGCCACTGTGATGTCCCAAGAAGAAGAACTGCGAAAAGAGTATTTTATATTCACGCATATGATATGCTATGATATAATCATGTTGTATGATTATAATTTTATATCTTAGAGACATGACTGGATGCTATAATTAGTTGTGATGATTATTAAGATACAACTATAATAGTGCATCATTATGATTGATTGAATTAGGATGTGCATGAGGCCATTAAAATCCTCATAAAAATTATATTAAATCATAGTGTTGTGAATCAAAAACTGACCTATTTCTTGATTTGATTAATTAATTAGTATCTAAAGAGTATTTTAAGTATGGTGATTATTTAATTGATTTCGTTTACTGGCCGGCCAATATTTATTGGTGTCTAAGAAAAGCAACGGGGGGACCCCCACCAATCTTAAAATTTTTCTGGCCAATTGGATTAGTTTAAATTTTGAATAAAGGTTGCTCAGTATTTTGAACATTATATTTACTTCCTTCATGTCTAGTCAATATCCTATCAAAAATCATAGTAGATTTATTATGATATCCATAAGGCTTGCTATGGAGATTGATGTGGGTTTGTCTTGATGCATACTAAATGCTTTATGACATATTTGGATATGTTGCTTTGTTATGATATCTACAAAGATAGTATTTTTTAGATATGGCTGTATAAAAATAAAGGATCTAACTTAACTAAAAATACTATTGCTTGTTGTGATATCCACAAGGCTATGAGTACTTTTAGAGGCAATGTTTATGTCGAGAATTGTATGAGATGCAATTGGATAGATTTTCTTACCTTTAAACTCATTGAGATTTATTATAATATCTACAAAACTTCATTGAGGGATTAAGATCTCAACTCCATTAAGAAATCAGATTAAGATTTCTCATCTATCATAGGAGAGGGCTATGGTATCCGATAAAATAGTGAGAGAGATAACTAGTTAAAAGACCTCATCTAGTTATGCATGTCAAATATGAGTGGTCTACTTATACTATTATTCTATTTATATAGATTTAAGTCTATATTATGGCTTCTTTATTTTCACTACTTAATACCATAGATAAAAATATGTTGACCGATCCAAACTATGTGGATTGATTGAGAAACTTGCAAATTAGGTTCGTATCGGAGAAGAACTCTGATGTTCTAGATATTTCTGACCTTGGAATAGTCAGTAATAATGAGAAGACAAAAGATATCCCCATGAATATTATCTATTTATTTTGTGGTAAATTTAGATATTGGGAGTATAATTGTAAGAATTATCTTGTAAAATTGAAACAGGGTGCAAGTATAGCATCAAAAGGTGTGTATATGATACAGATCTATTTTTTATTGAGTAGCTCAGACTCTGATACTTGGGTATAGATACCACCTGTGGAATGCATATTTGTAATTTATTACAGCAACTACGAAATATCAAAGGTCTGAAAAGAGGTGACCTTGAGCTTTATGGCACAAGTGGAGAGTCCAATAGCACAGAGGCTCTGGAAACCTGTGTGCTTGATTTATCTTCAAAAATATTATTTCTATACCTTTATTGTTAAAATAAGGTTATGAAATAAGGCTGATAGGAAATGGATGCTCCATTTTTTTTTCTAATAAATTTTATAGCAATGGTCAGATTGATAACAATCTTTTAATTCTTACACTTAATGAAAATATTTTTTATATTAAAAGAAATATGAAAAAAAAGAGAGAAGATGTGAATATCACATATCTCTGGTATTATCACTTTGGTCATATTAGTAAGTCAAGGATAAACAAGTTATACAAAGAAGAATTTTTTGATCCGTATAATTATGAATCATTGAAAACTTGTGAATCTTATCTCATGCGTAAAATGATCAAGACTCCATTCTCTGGATATGGAGAGAAGGCGAATGAGTTGTTAGCCCTAGTACATACAGATGTATGTGGACCAATGACAACTCAGGTCAGAGGAGGATACTCCTATTTTATCATTTTTACAGATGATCTATCAAGGTTTGGATATGTGTATCTTATGAAATATAAATCTAAAGTCTTTGATAAGTTCAAGGAATATCAAAGTATGGTCGAAAAATAAACTGAGAAAAATATCAAGATTTTTTGATCTGATCGAGGAGGAGAATATTTATCTAGTAATTTCTTGATCATCTTAAAAATAAAGATATTCTCTCTGAATGGACCCCTCCTTATACACCCCAATGAAATGGTATAGCAGAAAAGAGGAATCTCACTTTAATGGATATGGTGCGGTCCCTGATGTACTTCACTGATCTTCTAATATCTTTCTGGGGATATACCATAGATACTGCTGCATATATTTTAAATAGCGTGCCTTCAAAGTCTATTGCAAGTGCTCCATATGAGATATGGAAAGGAAAGAAGCCTAATCTTAAACATCTTAAGATTTAGAGCTGTCCTTTTTATGTCAAAAATATTTTTGGACATAAACTTAGTGCTAGATCAGACAAGTCTAGGTTTGTAGGGTATTCTAAGGAAACTAATGGATACTACTACCATCCTACTGAACAAAAAGTATTTGTTAGTAGGCACGCTATTTTGTTGAAAAATGAATTCATCCAAGAAGGAGGCAGTGGGAGGAATATTGAACTTACAAAAGTTTAGGATCTACAAACTGATCTAGAAATGCCTATGGATGAACCACAAGAAGATCCTCAATCAGAAGTACCCGAGGATAAAGTACATCCACAATACACACCTCCTCTCTCAAGGTCAGATAGAGTGCATCAAGCAACTCTGAGATATAATTTTGTCATTAAGAGTGATAATTCGATCAACATCATTCAGGATGATGATCCACTAACCTATTCGAAAGCTGTCATGAGTAAAAACTCAGATAGAAGGCTAGAAGCCATAAAATTTGAGATGGACTCAATGCACACCAATCAAGTGTGGACCTTGGTTGATGCACCTAAGGGTGTAATCCCAATAGGGTGCAAGTGGGTCTTCAAGAAGAAGATCGGAGCAGATAGGCAAATAAAAATCTACAAAGGTAGGTTGGTGGTAAAGAATTTCAGACAAAGATAAAGAATTGACTATGATGAAACCTTCTCACCAGTGGCTATGCTCAAGTCCATCAAGATTTTGCTTGTTATAGTGGCATACTACGACTATGAGATCTGACAGATGAATGTCAAGACCACTTTCCTTAATGGTAATCTAGAGGAAGAGGTCTATATGACTCAGCCAAAGAGATTTATCTCAAGTGGAAGGGTAAATCAAGTATGCAAGCTAAAAAAATCTATCTATAGATTGAAGAAGGCTTCGAGGAGCTGGAACATCCAATTTAATATGATAGTCAAAGAGTTTGGCTTTATCAAAAATAAAGATGAACTATGTGTGTATAAAAAGACAAGTAGGAGTGCTATTGTCTTCTTAGTTTTGTATGTCGATGACATACTACTCATTGCAAATGATATCCCAATAATGCAATCGGTCAAGACTTGACTA
This sequence comes from Elaeis guineensis, assembly GCF_000442705.2. NCBI lineage: Eukaryota > Viridiplantae > Streptophyta > Magnoliopsida > Arecales > Arecaceae > Elaeis > Elaeis guineensis. Next base: position 102,838,348 of record NC_026000.2, read on the forward strand.
TCGAATAAGTTTTTCATGAAAGACATGGGTGAAGCATCCTATATATTGGGTATAAAGATCTATAGAGATAGATCTAAAAGGATGTTAGACTTATCCCAGTCACGGTATATAGATCTCATATTAAAGAAATTTAATATAGAGGCAAGTAAGAGAGGTTACCTACCTGCAAGTCATGGTATACGTTTCTCTAAGAAAATATATCCTAAGACACCAGAGGAGAGAAAGAGGATGAACGAAATCTCTTATGCTTCAACTGTGGGATTAATTATGTATGCCATACTATGTACCAGACCTGATGTAGCTTATGCTTTAAGTGTAGCTAACAAATTTCAGACTGATCTAGGAGAAGATCATTGAAAAGCTATGAAAAATATTTTGAAGTACCTATGAGGGACTAAAGATATTTTTCTCATATATGGAGGAGGATCAGAGTTGAAACTAGAGGAATATACAGATTCTAATTTTTAATCTGATCCGGATGATAGCAAGTCGATATTAGGATATATGTTTACCCTAAATGGTGGGACAGTGAGTTAGAAGTGTTTCGAGTAGTAGACTGTAGCTGACTCAACCATTGACGCAGAGTACATCGCTGCTAATAAAGCCGTTAAGGAAGCTGTCTGGATGAAAAAATTTATCATGGAATTAGAAATCAATTTTGAGATTGAAGGATCGATGTTACTCTATTGTGATAACACTAGGGCTATTATTCAAGCTAAGAAACCCAGGTCATATCAAAGATCCAAGCACATCTTCAGATGCTTTCATCTTGCTCAAAAAATTATAGAGAGACAAGATGTTGTCTTTGAATGAGTAGACATAAAGAACAATATAGCAAAACCATTCACTAAGGCCATACCACAGCAGCTATTTGATTGCCATCTTGATTGTATGAGATACAAAGGCGATTGGCTTTAGTGCAAGTGGGAGATTGAATGAAGAGTGCCCTATAAGCCAATCGCAAGTGTGTTGCAATAGAACTTTTCTTTGTAATTTTTTAACTCATGTAATAATATTTATTATTTGAGGCATTGATTCATCATTTTAGCTGTATCTTATTATGCCTAAAATTATGATGAATCTCAAAAATTAGGGCAATGGTTGTAGGAGAAATGAATGGGTCATGCTAGTGAGATCTAAAATCTAAAAATTCTAATCTTAAATATTCCTGATCGTAGGAGCATTGAGTTGGAGATCAATGTTTCAAATAAACTGGCACATCCTATGTATGCTTGATGGAGAGGGTGGCAGATCTCGCTAGCCACTTGTGTGGGACACTAATATAAGGATGTGGGTGCTCATTTAAAAATAAGTCCATTGAATTGACTCGATGAAAGAGAACATCTTATGGAAGTCTTACTTGCATGTCAAAGATGGTTCTCTAAGTGGGAGTTGTGTAAGTGATCCTTAGACTTGAGATCACCATAGAATCTTGTGCACATGAACTCATATTTTGATTTATATCCAAGCATGGCATTAAGATATGTATGGGGTGTTCTGGATATGGTAGAGTGTGTATGACGATTATGAGTAGGTCAACATGAAATCGATCACTCCTAGTAAGAGGAGATCGCATCCGGTGAATTCTCATCTCTAGATGACTTAGAAAAAATCTTTTGGCTAAAAGCATGAAGGAGATTAGAAAGAATTTTTAATGTTTCTTCATCGAAGTCACCATTGATTGATTTAGAATCGATATGAATATGCGTTTGAGTTTGACATAATTCCATACTCATGAACATATTCGGGGTGTAGGGATGATCGAAGGATTGAATTGCATGGTAACTTACCACTGAAGGATATATTTGATATTTTTATCAAATTTTATATCTTTTGGATAGTCATGATATATTGTTAGACATCAATCTTGACTGGTAGGTTTGATCAAACTAAAGAGTTTAGTTTGATCATCAATTAGAAAAGATTCTAATTATTGAACCCGGGTTAGCTCGATTGGACTTAAATCGGTCAGATTTAAATCTAATCAAATTTAATCAACTTGCATCTAGACCTACTACTAGCTAGATGTAGAATCTAATGGGTCATTAATATATAAAAATTGGCCAAGGATCTTTTTAATAAGGTTGATTGAAATTTTAGATTCAATCAGGATTCCCAATAAGCATGCTAGCACGTGTGGAAACCCAAGCTCCTTGGGAGATTAATTTGATCGCATTCCTTACTAATTAATTAGCTTAATTTGGTGGGCATTTGGGTCAGGTCATGCCACCTAGAAGCAGCCTAAAATAGGATACCACATCCTATGTCAATGCCAAAAATCAAAGAGTTCAAGTTGTGAAGGACTCTTGGCGCAAAATAGGTTTTGCATGCGCGTGTTGGCATGAGCAGAAGAAAAAATCCTTTTGGCATAGGATTAAGATGTGTGTGATATCCCTAATCACCCTCCATTCTCTGATGTACATCTCAAAGTATGAGATTGATTTTTCTGGATTAATGTGGGGCAAAGAAAAATTGGAAACGAGAAGGGTCTCTCGTGTGTGCGCGTTGAAGCATTGCATCTTTCCTCATTTTAGAGAGTTCTTCTCCTAAATTAATGCATTCAAATTAGAACAATTTATTTTGATAATGTTTCACATTTGATCCTCTATTTTTGGTGATTTTTTTAGATTTTTTTCAGACTTATCAGATGGCCAAATAGACACCAGAAGCTTCCTCGCATGCGCGCAGTGTGGTGATCAGAACTCGCATGAAGAGGTGCGAGGATAACATCCTTTTGTGAGATTTTTATCACCTTATTAGGTTTTCTAGAATTATAAATGAGTTTCCTTTCTATGTGGATTTTTGTGGATGTTTTTGATTTGAGAAGAGATGTGAAAATATCCCTTCTCTAGTCGCACATGCAGGAGAAGGTGCTGATCGACGTATCATTGATGAGAGTCCTTCTACTTGAAGAAACTCTTATCTCTGATAATCTAATCAGATAAGCCTCTTGGATAATGCATGTCCCTCTCTTTTGGTGCCCCTCTGGTGGCTATAAATTGGCATGGGTTCTGGGTGTCATAGGTATCAGATCGAGTTTCTATTTTCCTCTCCATAGCTCTCCCTTCTTTCTTACAACCCATCTTAATTTTAGGACAAGGCTTTAGGATTTAAGACAAAGCCTTATCTAGTCCTAACAAGGGTTGAAAAGGTTTTAAAAAAGGTGAATCAAAAGTTTAGAGGAGGTTCTGAGAGGGGCGAGTCAGGTTCTTGGAGAAACCTGACCGATACAGGGCTAATCGAGTTCTAGGGGCTAGAACTTCTGAAGCAAGGTGAAGGAGTGCTGTCTTTGGTTCAATTTTCGTATGGATCACTATTAGAGGGCAAACACTCGGATGCCTCATAAAAATTAGATTAGCATGATAGGTACTCTTCTTATCTTAGTTTACATTTATTATACTTTGATTGATATAGTCATGGATTTTTGGGCATTAGGATTTTCGGTGCATCAGGTATTCCGAATAAAAATTTTAAACACCTAATCCTTCTGCTGTGCCATTAGATCCCAATACTCTCACCATGAAAAAACTTTTCAGATGTCTCTCTCTCACACATGAAGGAAAAGAATCTCTTTTTGTTTTGACGTCCAAGTGGTTTGGGGTTTGAAGAGTCCAAGAGAGGTTGGACTCTTGAGTTGTCGCCCCTTCTCACAAAAGCCATGCAAAAAATATTACGATGCCCCTTCCCACTTTTCTTTCTCATGATAAATCTGATCTCATCTGATTTTCTATGCCAAAAATATTCCTCCTTTTGTCGCACAAAATAATAGGAATACAGGGCATGGCGTGAAAGTGGTTTGGATGAGAACAAACTCCTCTTGATAAGGAGTTATCTTTGAAATCAAATTTCAAACATTCCTTTATCAAAACCTATCCATATTTGGCATTGAGTAAAGGGAGGCAACATTAGAGTTTGGCATGGCAAAATCTCATGCAAAAATACTTTTAGCATGAGGAATTATGGCATCCAAAATTAGGTGGCATAAGGGAAGAGGAGTCCAATCTTTTATGGACTCTTGGTTTTCTTATTTAACTCCAAACCAAATCATATTTGGTTAGACCCAAATAGATAGATGAAACCCAATCTAATTCGATTCATGAATCTTTTATCAAATTCTAATCTAATTAAAAATTGATTGAACCAAAGTCCTGATCAAATCAAAGACAATTCTCTCTTAGCGATTAGATTATCTCATAACCTAATCAGATCCAACATAATTAAATCTAATTCAATTAGATTTGATCTAATTTTCTTTGCTCAATCAAATTAAGCTAATCAATAATCTAATTACTAATCAATCTTTCATTAATTCACTAACATAATGAATTATTTCATCATAACTTTTACTTAAGATTAATCATCAATCAAATTGATGATTATATCTTTGAACGATTCTCAACCGTTGATCAGCCACAAAATCAGTCAGAAATTTTTTTTGAGTGTGACCTTTTAGGTTCAAACCTAAGTCGATAGCATAGAAATAAATTTTTGAACTAATCAATGTAACCATCTAGTAATGGAATCCGATATCCGGATAAGTCGAATGATTGTAAAGCAACATTCAAGAACCTACTAGCGTATGGTTACTGTATAATTCATCCCTTTGACCCTAATGCTCAAGGAGACTTAGGGTTTAACTATCCATCCAAAAATAATCATTTATATTATATTTTAATCTTTCAAATCCATCACATAGATTATCTGGATCCAGATTTTGCCAACTTGAAATATAGTGATGCATTAACTCCTACTTATTCAAAGGGGTCAATTCCTTCTTGACTCACACACTGACTTAACAAGTATTTGACTGTACCTAAAATTTTTTTATCATTGAATTAAAAATTCAGATAGTCCGACATCAAAGTATAGTGAGTTGCTTATAAGTCACCATAGTGATCTAAGGTCGGAGGGACACTTATATCCATATCCTTTGCGAGCTACTCTTGACAGTCGAGTGCTTTGCAGTTGGTCACGTTCAATGAGATGTACTCTTACATCTCACTTGCATGCCATACCAATATCTCTACACCATTTGATTACGAGGATAACCAACGCATATGGTATACAACAATCTATACTTGATAATCACTATCGTCCTAGTAATAGCATATCGTTTGGTCGTAAACTAATTTAAGAACTACACAATAAATCTTTCTTTATCGATCAAAGTAGTCCTAAAGACTTCATCACAACACAGGAGTTCATTAGAAGATATAATCTTGTAATAAAAAAAATCAAATAACTTTTATTATTGATCAATTCATATACATTTATAATTAGCATAATTATCAAATGATTGGCTTTAGAACACAATTTCCAATAACTCTCACTTGGTCTAAAGTCAATCAATATAGTATCATATACTCATTTTTAATTTCTAATCATTGAACTTCTAGATATCGAGGCTTTAGTAAATGGATTGGTCAGGTTCTCCTTTTCATCGATCTTCTAAAATTCAATGTCACCTCAATCCATGATTTTTCAAATAAGGTGGTAGCGATGCAAAATATTTGATAAGCTAATGAAACTTCGGCTCCTTGGCATGACTAATGGCTCTAGTGCTATACGATATAGCAGGACCATCATTAGAGGATGCCACTCCTAGTTTGCCAATGAACCTCTACAATCACACAACTTTCTTATAAGCATCGGATGCTGCAATATATTCTGCCTCACAAATTGATTGACTATATTGTTTTACTTGAAACTTTTCTAGCAGATTGCTTCATTATTTAGGATAAATATATATTCCAACACGTTCTTGCTATTATTATATCCAACTAAAAATTAGAGTTAAACTCCACAAGTTTTAAGTTAGATTTTGCATAATCGAGTCACTGGTCCTTAGTATTTCTTAAATACTTAAGAATGACCTACCAGTGATTCTTATTCGGATCTTACAGGTATCCACTCACTATCCCTAGTTAATATACCATATTCGATCTCGTACATGGTGTACATATTAGAATAAATTTTACTCATAAATACTCTATGTACGTGGATTGGGATAACCCAAACAGCCTCTTAAATCTATCTCTATAGATCTTCATCTCTAGGATGAGGGATGCTTTTTCCAAATCCTTTATGGAGAACAGTAATGACAGTGAAATCTTTATTCTTGTAATGAAAAGAATGTTATTCTCAATTAAGAGAATTTTATTTATGTATAAAATAAAAAATACACTCATAGAACTATTAACCCATTTGTATTTACTGGGTTCTTCTTCGTTCTCAATAAAGCCATACATTTTGATCACTTATAAAAATGCATATTCCAACTCTAAAATATTTAGCATTGTCATAAGAGAAAATACCACATTATAGTCAATACCATAATGTTGACGATATCTTTAGGCAACTAGACAAGCTTTGTAGGTCTCCACCTTCTTGTCTACGCCCTCTGATCCTATTGAAGATCCACTTACACCCTATACGCTTTACCCTTTTAAGTTGATCAATGAGTATCCATGCACCATTGACCTTTATGGACTCCATTTCTGACTTTATAGCTCCAAGCCACTAATCAGAGTCAAACCTCTGCATGGCATCCATGTAGATGATCAGATTCTTGTTCTTCTCATCAAGTTCAACAGGATCACGTCCCAGACCTAAAAACTGAAGTATCTATCTGACAGATGTGGTAGTCTATCAGATCTCCTTAATGGTGCATCTACAATGAATTTTAGATTTGATCTAATGAAATCTAATTCTATGATTTCACTCGATTGTGTCAGTTCATTTACCTATTGAACTTCATAAGTTTCATGTTAGAGGCATAGTTTCATTATCAAGGTACTCCTTTTCTAAAAAAGAATACCGAATAGCTTTTGTTCTTTAGTAAGGTAGAAGTAATATCTCCTAAATTCTTTGGGGTACCCTACAAAATAATGCTTATAGGATCAGGATCCAAGCTAATCTTTCTATAAATGCTTGACATAAACTAAACACTTTCAAACCCTAAGATAAGAGAGTATCAGCTTACACCTAGTCCATATCTCATATGGTGTCTTTGACTGATTTACTCGAAATCCAATTGAGAACATGATCAGTAGTCTCAAGAGCATAATCTTAAAAGGAGATTGACAAACTTGTAAACCCTACCATGGATCAAACTATGTCTAACAAAGCCCATTTCAATAAGAGAGAATCCTATTCTCTTTTAAAATGTCAAAAATTTATTGGATAGGTATTCTCTTCCTTGGTCTGACCGAAGAGTTTCAATGTTCTTTCCAGTTTATTACTCTACCCTATTATGGAATTATTTAAATATTTCAAGTAATCTAAATTTATGACAAACATATTCGTAGATCCAATATATCAGTATGTATCAAACTCAAAACATCATTAGCTTGTTCATCTTTTCCAGCAAAAGGCAACTTAGTCATTTTACCAAGGAGATAGGATTAACAGGTTGACAATGATTCACAATCATTGACTTCGAGAATTATCTTTTGTTAATCCAATTCTTATTTATATGATTGAGCCTAAAATGCCAAAGGTAGGCTTCAATGATATTTTCTATACTAAAGGGTTTGTTTGGTGTGTATATTACACTAAAAAGTTGTATAAATACCATTTCTTAGTTGTCCACCATGATTTTGGCACCATTCATAATGATATCACAAAAAAAAATATTCTATATTGACAATGTAAATTTTTTCTTGGCCAAAAGGCCTACGAAAATTATATTCATCAAAATGGACAATAGTGACAATCACCAAAAATGATATTATTAGAATCGAATTTTTTTTTGATAATTTCTAAAGCTAGGACTGGAACATGACTTCCAGCTCTAACATTCAGAAATCTTTTACTATTTTCAATCTTTCCACTAACCTAAAGTCATTGCAATAATTTATCGATATGAATTGGACTTCTGGTATCTTATTGGGTATAAAATACCCCCCAGCCGAAGTTTGTAGAAGACCGATCCTTCCAGGGCTCTTCCGACTCCCAACCTTATGTGTGGTGTCTCTCCGAACTCCCTCGACCGTCCGACTTCTCCGACAATGAACTTTTGCACTCATCCATTGGGCCACTCCAAAGGCCCTCTGGGCCCCACTGTTAACTGACCTTCTACAGCAACCAACTATTTTTTAAACATCTTCTGGACTTCGTCTGCATCCGAGCTTCTCCGACAATAAGATTTCTACGGTAACCAGACTCCATCCAAGTTTCCACGACGGTGGACTACCTTTCGGATCTCAATCGAGCTCCCGCGAGAGCCGAACTTCTACTACGAACGATCTACTCCGAACTCCTACAGTGGGCTGTCTATCCCAAACATCTACTATAAGCAAATTCTATTCAAGCCTCTACTGTAAACGAACTCCCTCCGAACTTCTATTACAGGTAGACATCAGTCAAGCTACTTCTCCGGCGGATGGGTTCCGGATGAGCTCCAGCAGTTGGGTCCCTACGATAGCCAATTGCCTCCGATGTCTGCGAGCATCCCCAGTGCTATCCGAAGTCCATCACCGGCTGACCTCCTACCAGGCTTTCCATAAAACTAGACTTCCCCGATGGACGATCTTCGGATGAGCTTCCACATCAGATAAGTCTCAGACGGACTTCTCTAGTGATCGGACTTTCCCAGACTTCACCAACAGAAAATCTCCATCCGAACTCCTACAGCAGGTGACTCCCGCCTGAGATGTCAGTGCCCGAAGCATCTGACAATAGTAGATTCGTCAGTGACCTCAAAACATCCGAGCCTCTCCTAGAACGACGATGTAAAGGGCCATTCTGCTCCATCAGGCATCCCAGCCGAGCTTCAGCCGATGGATCCAAGCTCTCTGGCAAGCCACGACAAGGGCCACTACCTTACTCCATTTGCTGCAATGAATTTCACGTGGCTCCACCACTCTCTGACAAGCCACGACAAGAACCGCCACCCTACTCCACTCTCTGCAATGGATTCCATGTAGCTCCACCACTCTCTGGCAAGTCTCGACAATAGACACCACTCCACTCTCCGTAACAAGCTCCACGTGGCCTTGAACGACCTCTGATGCCACTACTCTCCGTAACAAACTCCGCACAGCTCTGAACGGCCCACTACCAGATGGTTACAAAAGTCACTGTCAGTCAGTTATGCTCTCAGTCTATAAATAAGGATCCCTAGATACGTTCTTTTCTAAGCTCAAAAACACTATCTCGAAACTTTGCCAAAATTTTCGCTCAAGCACTCCATTTCTGTTGAAGCAGAGTACTGACTTGAGCATCGGAGGGTCTTGCCGTAGCACCCCCAACTGCAGTTTAGACTTTCCTTGTAGGTCTCGATAGTGGCCACGATCTTCTCGACTCCAGCAACTCCGGCTTCGGTGGAATTCTGCACCAACAGAATGGCGCTAGAGGAAGGGCAGCTGTGTCTTCACAGTACCCTTGTTCTTAAAGGAGTGCTCAACGGGACTGATTCCGATCATCCTCTCCGACATCCTCTTCTCCTTCTCCTACTAGATCTTCACCCGATGCCTCCCCGCAAAGCATCCACCAAGTGATCCACGGCCTCCGCAGCCCGATCTCAGGCCCCGACCTCACCTCCAGTTCTCAGGCTCCCCCTCCTCCGATAATGATGGTCGTTGCAGAGCAATTCGACCTACTGGTTCAGCAGGTCAGAGGCTTCACTGAAGCAGTGCAGGCCATGCAACAGCAACAACAGCCACATGCATCAGTGTAGCTGGAGAGAATGTCATCGGAATTCCAAAATCCGGCAGTAGGGCGGGCCACTTAGGCCAGTCGCCCGGTCTTTCTCGAAAAGATAAATCCGAGGGTGGAGAGCCCTCAGTCCAATCATGATTCTACTCTCGGAGGATCTCTACCTCCATTCTGCCCAAAAACCCTCAAGACCCATAATCGAGAGGACTTCCTGGATCGAAGGCTCCAAAAGATGAACCAACGGATCGAAGAACTCCGCCACACTCCCCTTGCTTATGGTGAGGACATCTGTACTGACCCACCCTTCTCTCAAATGATCATGCAGGAACCAATCCCACCTAACTTCAAGCTCCCTCAATTCGAAAGCTATGACGGGACCTCGGACCCGGTTGACCACTTGGAGGCCTTTCGGATAATGATGCTGCTCCATGGCACGCCAGATGCCATTCTGTGTCGAGCTTTTCCATCCACCCTGAAGGGAGCAGCAAGGAACTGGTATTCGGCGTTGAAGTCGAGTACCATCTTCTCCTTTGACCAGATGAGCCACCAGTTGGCGGCTCATTTTGTTAGCAGTCGGTGTCCCCGAAGAGGTTCGGAGTCCCTCATCAACATCAAGCAAAGGGAGGGAGAATCCATTCGGGCTTACATCAATCGTTTCAATGTCGCTGTGTTGGAGGTCCAAAACTTGGATCAATCGGTCGCGATGGCCGCTCTGAAAGGCAGCCTTCAGAAAAATGACCTTCTGTTCTCCTTGGAAAAGAAGTACCCTAGGAAATTTATCGATTTACTAGCTTGGGCCAAAGGATATGCCCGAGCAGAAGAAGCCTTCAAGATGAAGGATGAGGAGACTGCGAGAGAGCGACAGACGGGAGACTCGAGCAAGCCCGCAGTTGAAAAAGGGCAGAGTGAAGCTCGGCCACGTTCTCGAACTCCTCCTGGACATAGGCACATCCGGACTCCTCCCTGAGCTCGTAAGCAGAGGAGCCCAGACCGTCGAGTTCGGCGAGGCTCTCCTCTCGGAAGGTTCCACAGCTATGCCCCTCTCAACACCTCGAAAGCTCAAGTGCTGATGGAGGTTAGGGAGAAGCTCCCAAGGCCGGAGAGGATGCGCTCGCATCCTGGGAAGTGTAATCCAAACAAATTCTGCCTCTATCATCGTGACCACGACCATGACACGGAGGAGTGTATTCAGCTCTGAGACGAGATCGAGGAGCTCATTAGATGAGGTCGGCTCGACAGATTCATTCGACGCTGACCTGAAGGAAGAGAAGATCGGCCTAGGGCCCTGCCGCAGCTGGAACCGCCAAAGAGGGAGGAGCAGCCTGAAGATCGGCCTCTGATTAGAATTATCAACTCCGTCTCAGGGGGACCCTGATGGGGAGCAGACCTTCCGTGGCTATAGGGTTCGAAAAATCTATGAATGTATTACCGACAACTTTGCCCTGAATAAAATTTTTTTTCATATTCGTGCATTTCTTTCTTTTGGTATGAGCTTATAAAGATAGGAGATAACTCCCCAATACAAATGGAATTAAGCACGTTAGGAACAGGAGGAGAACCTTGTCCTAGCATGAGCAAAGTCGAAGGCCCGATTTTCTAAAGATTGGATGGGGAGAGAGGCCCTTACAACGGCCCTTATGTGCCCCCACAGCCTTGTTAGGAACAGGAGGAGAACCTCGTCCTAACATGAGCAAAGTCGAAGGCCCGGTATCCTAAAGACCGGATGGGGGGAGAGGCCCTTACAACAGCCCTTATGTGCCCCTACAGCCTTGTTTGGAACAGGAGGAGAACCTCATCCTAACATGAGCAAAGTCGAAGGCTCGGTTTTTTAAAGATCGGATGGAGGGAGAGGCCCTTACAACGGTCCTTATGTGCCCCCACAGCCTTGTTAGGAATAGGAGGAGAACCTCGTCCTAACATGAGCATAGTCGAAGGCCCGATTTCCTAAAGATCGGATGGGGGGAGAGACCCTTACAACGGCCCTTATGTGCCCCCACAGCCTTGTTAGGAACAGGAGGAGAACCTCATCCTAACATGAGCAAAGTCGAAGGCCCGATTTCTTAAAGACCGGATGGGGGGAGAGGCCCTTACAACAGCCCTTATGTGCCCCCACAGCCTTGTTAGGAACAGGAGGAGAACCTCGTCCTAACATGAGCAAAGTCGAAGGCCCGATTTTTTAAAGATCGGATGGGGAGAGAGACCCACACAATGGCCCTTGTGTGCCCCCACAGCCTTGTTAGGAACAGGAGGAGAACCTCATCCTAACACGAGCTGAAACCGACTGTCGGGAACAAGGGGAGGACCTCATCCCGATGCAAACAAAGACTCGATTGATCGACAAGGAGGAAAGCTTTCTCAATGACTCCTATACACTCTTGCGACCCCGTCAAGAGCAGAGGGAAGACCCTCACTCGAACACAGAAGAAAGAGGGAAACGAAAAGGAAAAGCGACAAACTACACCGATGATAGGTGAAAAATGAACTACATCAAAGGCACCAGGGATCTCATCTCGACGAGAGAGAATACCCTTGGCGAAAATCTTCAGTCCATAAGGGCGAATTGACATGGCGACGACCAGAAACCTTCAGACAACTTCGGCGTTGAACAAGACGGAAGACAGATGGAGTTTGGTAAACAACCATTTAATACCAGAATGGACAAGGTAATAGATAATTTCATTTTCATTTTATTGGTGAAGTACATGTTACAAAGTCTTAAAGGCCAAAAACAAAAAGAAAAGAAAAGGAGGCTCTAAGGAAGCCCAGTTTCTTCTGACTTTGAGCTCTCATTTTCGGCCCTTACTATGGATCGCCTTAAATTTTCGACTTCCTCTTCTAGTTCCATCCTTTTTAGCAGCTTATCCTAGTACATTCGGTGGAACCACCGGCGCTCATCCTCAGACTCCCGAAGCCTCCTCCTCAAGACCTTGGACTCTGCCTCGGCATCCTTGACTGCCTGCTACTCATGGACCAGCTGAACTTTCAGCCGTCCTAATTCGGCTTCTTCCCGCCCAAGGGCTACAGACAATTCCGCCATAGTCCCCCTCAAGGAGCAAAGCTCGTCAGAATCTTGTGCAGGGATGGGCTGGACTCTCTTGGATAGCCACCTCTGAAGGCAGGCAACTTCGTCAGTCATCGTCTGGAGCCTCCTTCGGTAGTCCTCTACTTGTCTGCTCCAGTCGACTCAGTAGGCATCATAATTCACCTCGACGTCCTGTAGCTGCTTTTGAAGGTCGGAGAACTTCTTCGACCAGTCTTGGTCGCGGTCAGTATGGACTGTAAGCCAGGATGAGCTCCCTTCCAGCCGACCGATCTTCTCCCGTGCGGCCGCCAGCTCGACTTTAAGGGAGCTGATCTTGGAAGCCTAAGATCAAGACCGGTTGCTGGCACGTTTCTGGAGTTCCTCAAGCTCCATAATGAAGTTGGCTTTCCTTTTGGTGTATTCCATGAAACTTTTCTTATGGAGGTCCCGAAAGTGAGTAGCCTCCGCGATGGGCTCTGAATGGCTCTCCTTCAATCGGTGAAGCTCATCTTCCAGCTTCTTGGATTTCTTTGTCAACTGACGAACTTCCCTTTGGAGGTCTCGTATCATCGACTTCAAGAGAATACCCTCCGATAGGGGAAGAGCTTCGACAAAACACTGTCGTTGGAGGACAAGAGTGCCATGACTCAAATTAATGCAAGAAGACAAAAAGAAGGAAAAGAATAAAAAAAAAAGGGGACCCTCTGTGAAGACGAACCCGGCTTCATTGATCAAATAAATCTCAAGTACAAGAGAATGAGAAAAAAATCACCACAAAGGAAAAATACAAAACTAGAGGTTTCGAACCTCTGGGGTAGAAGTAGAGGGGGTTGGCGTCCCTGGAAGATCGTCAGCGGTGGCCACAGCAGTCGATGAGGTCTCGGTTGGAAGAGGATCGACAGCGACTTTGGATGGTCCGATTTCATCATCGAACACCTCATTCAGGAAGCCAAGATCCAATTCGAGGAACCTCCCCGCCACCTTCTCTTGGCAGAGCTCAAACCCTTGATGAAGGCATCCTGGCCGAACTGGACCTTTAGATCCTCCATCTCAGAGGAGGCTTTGAACTCCTCCACTGCTCGAGCCCTTGCCTTCGAGACCAAAGATGGAATCCGCACTTTCAACTCAGAAGCCTGCTCCTTCCACTCAGAAACCTGCACCCTCAATGCAGAGACCTTGGCCTCAGCCTTCCCTCTCTCCTCCTCCAAGATGGTCCTCAGATCGGACGAGGTTTGTCCCTCTTTTTCCAGCACCTCCCGGAGACTTAGGACCTCGATGATTTTCTTCTCAAGGTGGGCGGCCCCAGCTAGGCGACCTTCTTCTGCCCGAGCTGCCTCCCTCTTGGCGATCTTCACCACCTCGACGTTGGCGACGAGCTGGTGCCCAATCTGCAAGAAAGGTCGGGGAGTCGACATAAGGGCTGAAGAATAAATTAAAGAAGCGGGAAGGAGGAAAAGGATGAGTTAACCTACTTCAAGGAAAGATCCCAGAGAATCCCATACCCGCAGCTCGGGATCGGAAAGGACAATCCTCTCGACTATCTCGAGTAGAATGCACCCTTCGACCAGCCTCTTTATTAAGTCCCTGTTGTTGAAGGAATTTTCCCCCAGGTCTTCCTCGAAGCCGTCGGCCCCCTCGGCGGCAGCCCTGTGACTACGACTCCTCCGGGCTAGGGTCTTCTTTTTCCTCCTCCTTTCGGCCCCAGGTGCCCCCTCAGGACGAACCTCCGAAATAGGACCCTCAGTCGGGGGGCTCTGTGAAGGGTCTCAGGGGACTTCAGGTTCGGCATCGAAAGGGGCTTCGACGGCGATGGGCATCGGAGCAGGTGCGTCCGAGCTTGTCCCTTCTATCCTGGTTTTCTTCATCGACCCCGAAGTTGAAGCATCTTTTCTCTTACGGGTCTTGAGACCCTGGGCTAACCTCCGAGCCACGCTTACATCCATGTCTGCGATAAAAGAAAATCAGCATGGCTTCGAAATAGAGCAAGAAGAAGGAGAAGTAAAACAAAAAAAAAAAGGAGAGAGAGAGAGAGATACCGGCAGGGTTAAGGGGCTCAGGCCGATGTTGAACAAAAGTTATTCCCTCAGAAGTTCGGGGAGGAGGGGGCTCGATAGGCCTCGAGCATTTTTGAGGCTTCGAGGTCATCCCTTTCCAAGCTAGAGGCCCGGCGGGCGGGATCCCTCAGAGAACCCCAAGGGGGTAATCCTAGCTCTAAGATTGGGCATCGAACGTAGAAGAACCTCTCCTTCCAGTTATGGACAGAAGAGGGGGTGCCTTTCAGCAACCCTTTTCTACCGAACTGGGGGGAGAAGTACCACCAATCCTTTGCCGAGGGATGGTGCTTAAAGGTGTAGAAGTTCCTAAACAAAGAAAGAGTCGGCCGAACTTCGGCTAAACTACAAAGAGAAAGAAACCCTACCAAAGAAACCCTAGTAAAGTTTAGACAAAGAAACCCTTGAGTAAAGTGTTTTTATTGTTATATTCGCTCATTTAAGGAGCTGTTATTGTATTAATTTGTGCTCTAAGCTATTTTACTCTTTGTGAGTATTTGTTCTTATTTTTGGAAGATTTCCAAAACAAGGGAAGGTTGATCCGAACCTGAAATCGGAGTGTTTTGGGTTGACTTGTACCCAGAAAATAAGTAGACTAGCTTGGGATAGCTAGTGTCGGAGTTTTCGACTTTTGTATTCGGGTTGAATACAAGTATAGTGGATTGAAATTCTCAAGTAGGAGCTTGGGGAGTGGATGTAGGTGCAAGGTTGGCACCGAACCACTATAAATCTTTGTGTTTGTGGTGTGCTTTATTGTTTCTCTCTATTTCTTTATTATATCCTTGCATTCTTGCTTTAGGTAATTAATCTTAAATTAAAGTCTTTGTTCTCATTCATCATAAGTAATTAATTAAGCCTAAAATTTTTAGAAACCCAATTCACCCCCCCCCCTCTTGGGTTGCATAGCTGGGCAACAAGTGGTATCAGAGCCCGGTGCTCTAGCCCTTCTTTGATCTAACAATCAAAGAGCCAAAGATCTATGGCAACCCATGTCGGTACTTCTCTAGCCGAGGGGCAATCTACAAACCGACCTCCACTTTTCAATGGGTCTAATTACACCTATTGGAAAGCTCGGATGAAGATTTTCATACAAGCACTCGACTATGATATGTGGAGTATCATAATGAATGGTCCTCACACACCCACCAAGATTATAGATGGTGAGGAGTCAACCAAACCCGAGAAAGAATGGGATGAGGTTGACAAGAAATTGGCACAATTAAATGCCAAAGCTATGAATGTTCTTTATTGTGCACTAGATGCAAGTGAATTTAATCGTATTTCTACTTGTGCATCTGCTAAAGAAATATGGGATAGGTTAGAAGTAACCCATGAGGGAAAAAATCAAGTAAAAGAGTCTAAAATAAATATGCTTGTACATAAATATGAATTGTTTAAAATAGAGCATGATGAGTCCATAACTGCTATGTTTACTCGTTTTACTGATATAATTAATGATTTGAAGAGTCTTGGCAAATCTTATACTAACAGTGAGCTTGTAAGGAAGATTCTCAGGTCATTGCCTAGAACTTGGGAAGCCAAGGTGACTGCCATCCAAGAAGCAAAGGACTTGAACACTCTACCTCTAGAAGAGCTTCTTGGATCCTTGATGACTCATGAACTTAGCATGAAGCAACATCAAGAAGATGAAGTCAAAAAGAAAAGAACCATTGCCCTCAAATCCACAGCTTCGCCTGATTATGAAACGGATGACACTGAAGATGAAGAACAGGATGAAGAGATGGCACTCATCACCCGGAAATTTAAGAAGTTTCTAAGAAAAAGGAAACAGGGGATGAGAAAGAAGTTCACAAAAGAGGAACAAAGCAAAGAAAAAGAGAAAGATCAACCCCTTATATGCTACGAGTGCAAGAAGCCGGGACATTTCAGATCCGAATGTCCACAACTGAAGAAAGGTCCCAAAAAGTTCAAAAAGAAAGCAATGATGGCGACTTGGAGTGCGAGTGATGACTCAAGCTCCGATGAGGAAACCTCAACAGAACAAGCCAACCTGTGCCTTATGGCACACAAAAATGAGGTAACTTCTGAATCCACTAGTGAATTTACTTTTGAAGAATTGCATGAATCATTCTATGATTTAATTGATGAATTAAAGAAACTAGGAAAGAAAAATAAAGAACTGAAATTGGAAAATCAATTCTTAGTGAAACAAGCTGAAAACCTTTCAATTGAAAAATCCATCTTGATTCAAGAAAATCAAAACTTAAAGAATGAAATTAACAAGCTGAAACCTATAGTAGATAAGTTCACCTTAAGTTCAAACAAACTAAATATGATCCTTGATAATCAGAAAGCTATATATGATAAGGCTGGACTTGGCTATAAACCCCTGAAGAAACAAAAATTTCTGAAGAATATTTATGTAAATTATTCAAGCAACAAGGTTACAAATATTACTTGTTTCAAATGTGGTAGAATAAACATAAATCATACACATGCCTTAATAACAAATATGCAAACACAACTATAAAGAAAATATGGGTTCCAAAAGGAACCATTTTGACTAACCTAGAAGGACCCAAGAAAGCTTGGGTACCTAAGACAGAAACTTGACTTTTGCTTGCAGGTGTGTCTAGCATCCCAAGAAGGAAACAGAAAATGGTATCTTGACAGTGGATGCTCGAGACACATGACTGGTGATGAATCACAATTCATCACGCTTGATGCTAAGGATGGAGGGATGGTCACCTTTGGAGATAATAGCAAAGGAAAGATCATCGGGATAGGTAACATTGGTATCACTCCCTCCAAATACATTGAAAATGTTTTGTTAGTTAAAGGTTTAAAGCATAACTTACTTAGCATTAGTCAATTTTGTGATAAAGGGTATAAAATTATTTTTGAATCATCTGTTTGCATTGTGACTAGTCCTATCAACGATGGCATTAAATTTATAGGACATAGGCATGACAATGTTTATATGGTAGATTTGAATGATTTAGCCAAATTAGACATGCAATGCCTAGTATCCTTGAATGCTAATGAAACTAGTTGGCTGTGGCATCATAGACTTGCACATATCAGCATGCATTCTCTTTCAAAATTAATTAAAAAGGAATTAGTTCTCAGTTTGCCAAAATTAAATTTTGAAAAGGATAGAATTTGTAATGCACGCCAATTAGGTAAACAAACTAGAGTTTCGTTTAAATCCAAAAATACTGTTTCAACTTCTAGACCTTTAGAGCTCTTGTATATGGACTTATTTGGACCAACTAGAACCACTAGTCTAGGAGGAAAATAATATGGCTTTGTAATTATAGATGATTACTCTCGTTTTACTTGGGTTTTCTTTTTGGCACACAAAAATGAAACTTTTCATACTTTCACTAAATTTCATCGAAAAGTCACTAATGAAAAAGGGTTTTCAATTCAAAATATTAGAAGTGATCATGAAACAGAATTTAAAATAAAGATTTTGAAAATTTTTGTGATGAAAATGGAATTGGCCATAACTTCTTTGCTCCTAGGACACCCCAACAGAATGGGGTAGTTGAAAGAAAAAATAGCACCTTAGAAGAAATGGCCCGTACCATGCTTTGTGAAAGCAACCTTTCAAGATATTTTTGGGCGGAAGCAATTAACACAGCATGTTATATTTTAAATCGTGCCTTGATTAGACAATTTTTAAAGAAAACCCCTATGAACTTTGGAAAGGAAGAAAACAAATATTGCATATTTTCATGTTTTTGGTTGTCGATGTTTTTTATTAAATAACGGCAAAGAAAAACTTGGTAAATTTGATGCAAAATCAGATGAAGCAATCTTTCTAGGTTACTCCTCCACTAGTAAAGCATTTAGAGTTTTCAACAAAAGAACTTTAGTAGTTGAGGAGTCCATACATGTTGTTTTTGATGAATCTAACGATCTTCCTTCAAGGAAGAATGAGGGTGTTGATGATGCAGATCCACTAATAGAAGGTATGAAGGAAATCACTCTGAAAGATTCAGCAACTCCAGAAGACAAGGATCAAGAAGACAAACAAAATGAGAGAGGTGAAGAAATTCAAGAACAACCTCAAGGTACAAATGACCTACCCAAGGAATGGAGGTATGTTCACAACCACCCTAAGGAGTTAATAATTGGTGATCCTATGCATGGGGTAAAAACCCGTTCTTCACTTAGAGATGTAGTTAATCATTGTGCTTTTGTATCTCATCTTGAACCTAAAACTTTTGAAGAAGCTAAAAATGATCATAATTGGATTAATGCAATGCAAGAGGAACTTAATCAATTTGAAAAAAATAATGTTTGGACCTTAGTATCAAGACCTAAAGATTATTCAATAATTGGCACAAAATGGGTCTTTAGAAATAAATTTGATGAGCATGGAAATGTAATTAGAAATAAAGCAAGACTGGTTGCTAAGGGATATAATCAAGAAGAAGGAATTGATTTTGATGAAACCTTTGCACCTGTTGCTAGATTAGAAGCTATTAGACTTTTACTTGCATATGCTTGTTTTATGAAATTCAAATTATTTCAAATGGATGTTAAAAGTGTATTTTTAAATAGATATATCGCTGAAGAAGTATATGTAGAACAACCTCCTGGATTTGAAAATCATGCTTTTCCTAATCATGTCTTTAGATTAAATAAAGCTTTATATGGATTAAAACAAGCACCTAGAGCATGGCATGAAAGGCTAAGCAAATTTCTACTAAATAATGGTTTTACAAGAGGTAATGTAGATACAACCCTATTTATTAAAAGAAATCAAAATGATATGCTAGTTATACAAATTTATGTTGATGACATAATTTTTGGGTCTACTAATGAATCCCTTTGTCAAGACTTTGCTAAGCTTATGCAGGGGGAGTTCAAGATGAGCATGATGGGAGAACTCACCTTCTTCCTCGGACTCCAAATCAAACAATCAAAAGAGGGAATCTCCATCACCCAAAGCAAGTACACCAAGGAACTACTCAAAAGATTTGGAATGGAGAACTGCAAACTAATTGGCACACCAATGAGTCCCTCAAGTAAGCTTGACAAGGATGATGAAGGTAAAAGCGTAGACTTAAAATACTATAGAGGTATAATTGGTTCATTACTATATTTAACTGCAAGTAGGCCTGATATCATGTTTAGTGTTTGTTTGTATGCTAGATATCAATCTAATCCTAAGGAATCTCATTTGAATGCTGTTAAAAGAATCCTTAGATACTTAAATGGTACTCAAACTCTAGGGTTATGGTACTCTAAGGACTCACAAATTGATTTATTAGGATATTCAGATGCTGATTTTGCTGGATGTAAATTAGATAGAAAAAGCACAAGTGGAACTTGCCAATTTCTTGGAGTTAACCTAATCTCATGGTTTAGCAAGAAACAAAATTCGGTGGCACTGTCTACGGCTGAGGCCGAATACATTGCAGCCGGAAGTTGTTGTGCTCAAATCTTGTGGATTAAGCAACAACTCGAAGACTTTGGAATCAAACTTAATGAAACACCAATAAGATGTGACAACACAAGTGCCATAAATCTTTCTAAAAATCCAATTCAACACTCAAGATCCAAACATATTGAAATAAGACATCATTTTATAAGAGAACATGTTCAAAACAAAAATATAATTCTTAAATATATTTGCACTGAAAATCAATTAGCTGATATCTTTACAAAGGCCCTTAGTGAGGATAGATTCTGTGAAATTAGGAGAAATCTAGGAATTCTAGATCCATATGCCTAAATTTTTCTCAATTTCCAAGATTTGATACTTAGAGCTCAATTTCCAACATCTATCCTGGTCCCAAAAGCTCAAGTTTATTATTCCAAAAACTTATCTTTGAGCAAAACTCTTTCTTCAAAAATTTTAAATTTTTCTGGAATTTATTCATATTTTTTCTGAATTTTGAACTTCATGAGTCGACCCCCATGAGTCGACTCAATGACAAACTTGTTATTTCCTCAAACTTCCCACAGGCTCATTGTTTTTATACTGGATCCCTGTTCGTGAGACGACTCATCTTCTCATCGTCCTCCTTCCAAAAGCCGTCTTCTCCAACTCTTTTTGCTCCAAATCCAAGGATCAAATTCGAAGCAATTCTCCCTCCTCCTCTCCACCAAAAATTGCCTCCTTGGAAAGAGATTTTTTGTGCTTTCTCGCATTGTTTGGCGCGGTTGGAACGTGACCTAGCACTTCACCGATCTTCCCAAATCCACTTCTTTACTCCACCAAAATCCCTCTTCACTCTCTTGTGATCCCTCCTCCACTCAACTCAAGTCTCCTTGCCTGCTACTATATTGAATATGGCTCCAAAGATGAAACTTCCCCAAAGAAGAAAGTCAATCCGTGAGCCTGAAGAAATTATCTGAAAGAAAAGGCATGCTCAGTCTTCCACTGATCCCACTCCAGTTTCAGTATCTGCTCAAGGTCCCTCTCAATCCCTCCTAAGCCCCAGTGTGAATCCTCTTTCTGATAGAAAAAGTCGAAACCGGGAAGAATATAGATTTTCGGTTCTTTGAGAAAGAAGGTTTTTCTTTAGCAAGTAAAATTAAAAACCAAGGATGGAAATTCTACTGTTCTCTTAAGGAAGTCACCTATGTTGACCTAGTTAGAGAATTCTACCAGAACCTACATTATGGAAATGGGTCAGTGACTTCAACAGTCAAGGGAATTGATATCTGCTTGGATTATAGGATATTGGGAGAAATACTTCAGTTGCCTAGTGAAGGTTACTCTTATATGGAACTCCCAGTAAAAGAAGAGGGGATCAGAATTATTCTAGGAGAAACTTATTCAGGAAGTTTAAACAAATTGGAAGCAAAGATTTTGTCCATTGAGATGAGGATCCTGCATCAGATGGTAACAAAGCTCTTCTTTCCTAGGAGTGGTAGGCATGACTTACTTTCCAGCAGAGATGTATGTATCATGTTTCATGTCATCACTCAGACCCCCCTGAACCTCCCTACACTTATGATAGAGGCCATGAGAGAAACTTTGAACAGATCCAAGGCACACTTGCCTTATGGTATGGCCCTTACTAGAGTATTTAGGAGGTTTGGTGTTAGCTGTGAGGGGGAGGCTTCTACTAAACTCTCTCATGTGGACACTTTCAACCAACACACCCTGCACAGAATGGGATTTACAAAGACTGATGGTGGTTGGATCAAGGGCTCTGAAGAAAGAGCTGAGGAGAGAGCTGAAAACAGAACTGAAGGCAGAGTAGAAGAAGAAGGTCTATCATCTCCTGTTCATGACTTCAGGGCAGCATCACCAGTTATCCAATTCATTCCTGATACAGAGGCTGGCCCTTCAGAGTTTACTAGGATGCCCACACCAGTGTATCAGCCAGAGAGCAGAGCACCTCATTCAGAGTTCAGACTGGCTGACGATCAGATCGAGCATATATCACAGCGTGTGGCTTCTTTGCTGTCTAGCCAATGGAGTAGTACTTCTTTTGCACCAGGAGCCACCTCTTCTGATCAGACCATTACTCCCCACATCTCCACTGTGTTTCAGATGATATCAGATCAGTCCATCCGGATCCAGCAGCTTGAGGACACAGTCTGGAGACTGACTGGCAGAGTTCTTGACTTGCAGGGGCAAGTCCTTGCATTGGCCCATCCCAAGCCACAGGAGTCAACTATTGAGGTCACAGACCTCACTACATAGGCTGGCAGGCTCAGAGGAGCACTAGAAGGTGGATATGAGTTACTGAGAAAAGAGATCCGAGGATCGAGTGAGCATGCAACCACTCAGTTCACTGCTCTACTTCAATCTGTTTCCAAAGCACTGAACGTACTTGATTCTATCAGACTCACCCTTTCTGTTCAGTCCTTAGCCTCTCAGCGTACTCAGCCACCCAGTTCATCTCGCTCTCCTGCTCGTGCCAGAGGCAGACGGGGTAGAGGATGCACTTCTGATCCATCAGCTTCTCATACCATATCTGATGACTCCGATCCATGACTTGTCTTGATCATTATTAGATCCTAGGAGTTAGTGTTTTGTTCAAGGATCTGTATTTTGGGGCCATGTATTGACAATTAGCTGGTTGTTTATTATAATATGAACTATGTATTGAAACAATTATGATTTTAATGGAATCATCTTTTACTTATATTTCTACCTTTTGTAATGATGTTGATCATATTTTGGTTATATATATTCTCCTTGTTGAAATATCGTCTTCTCTTTGTTGTTGTTTGCTGTTAAAAATTACTGTATTAAGGGGGAGCAAACATCTGTGATTAACTCTAAAGGGGGAGAAATTAAAGAATATTTCAGAAAAAGGAGAAGTTAACCATGTCTGATGATGTCAAAAAGGGGGAGAAATTAAACAAAAAGCAACTCATCAAAAGCAAAACCTTAAATTATGAAAAAAAAGGGGGAGAAATTAAACAAAAAGCAACTCATCAAAAGCAAAACCCTAAATTATGAGAAATTTGGCATCAAACAGAAATTAAACAAAAAGCAATTCAATTATGAGCAATTAAAGAAAAAGCAACCCATCAAAAGAAAAACTACAAATTATGAGAAATTAATGAATGAATTGAAGAATTTAAAGAACAATATCAAAAGTACAATGCTAAGTATAATGCAATTATGTAACTTTTAAATTACTTCTTTACATATGCTCTGATTTACTTTAAAATTTTAAATATGCTCTGATATACTTCAAAATTCTAACTTACTCTGATACATCTTAAAATTTTTTTTTAACTTGCTCTGATACATCATAAAATTTGTTCTGATACATTATAAAATTTTCTCTGATACATTGTAAAATTATTTTTCTTGCTCCGATACATTGCAAAATTTATTTTTCTCTTGCTCTGATATATCTTAAACTCAAAATGAGCTAATACACTTTCAAAATCAACTCTTAAACATGCTTTGGCACACATAATTATTTTTTGTATCAAAAGCAATTAAAGCACATAATTAATTTTTGCTCTGATGCTAAAACTAAAATCAAATGAAAATAAGCAAATTTTCAAAATACAACTTGCTCTGATAACAAAAATAAGTTTTCTGCTCTAACACCAAAATCACATATTCCAATGAGCATATCTTCAAATCTTTAAGAAAATGGACAAACTATTTTTGTATATGATCATTTATATTACATGCCAAAAGAATCTTACTCTTTTCAAGCATATAAATGTATAATGCATTCTTTTGAAATTATTGATTCACATAAATACTTTTGTTCAAATATTTTATCATCATCAAAAAGGGGGAGATTGTTGCTCCTAGATTGATTTTGATGATTACAAAGCAGATTGAAGGGATACAAATAATTTTAAATTGAAAAAGTCCTTATGCTCTTCAGGGGCAAAATCATAATTTCACTAAAATCCTAATTTGACAGTATCATTTGGTAGAACAAATGATTAGTAATCTATTGATGAAAATTTCATTGTGTTTGGACTTATATTTTTGAAATTATGAAGGTTTGAAGTGCATGAGTCGACTCATGAGTCAACTCATGGCACTATGAGCTGATTGGCACGCAAAAATTCTCCTTGGCATGCTAGTTTTCTGGCTTGGCATGACCTGTGAGTCGACTCATGAGTCGACCCACAAGGCATGAGTCGACCCTCATGAGTCGACCCCTGCTGATTTGAGCCAAGAAATTCCAGAAACCACATCTCTGGTCTTTGCAACAGAAGTCGACTCATGAGTCGACTCCTGAAGCATGAGTCGACTCATGAGTCGACCCCTGCGACGGAAAATATCCACAACGGCTATTTTTTTGACCATTTTAATTGCCTTTTATGCTTCCTAAAATTGCTCTAACGGCTTTTTATCTGCCTAAATTATTTTCTCTTATTTCTGATTGCTATAAAATGTTTCAAATGGTGAAAGAAATTGCAGATCAAATGAGAGATCAAATACAATAGAGAGGATCCAAAATATACACGAAGTGATCAACGAGATATTCGAGAGAAAAAGAAAAGAGGATCCAAAATCCACACGAGAGATTGTGAAAGAGATTCAAGAGCATTCAAAGAGAGGATTTTTCATGCCTATTGATTCAACCTTGATCTAGAGATCTTTCAAAGCCTTCAAGAAGTCTTCAATCAAAGATCATCCTCTTCTCAAGCATTCATTCAAGTGTTCATCCACCTTGAGAAAATCCAAAAAGGGGTTTCTTCATTTGAGTAAAGTATTTTTATTGTTATATTCGCTCATTTAAGGAGCTGTTATTGTATTAATTTGTGCTCTAAGCTATTTTACTCTTTGTGAGTATTTGTTCTTGTTTTTGGAAGATTTCCAAAACAAGGGAAGGTTGATCCGAACCTAAAATCAGAGTGTTTTGGATTGACTTGTACCCGAGAAACAAGTAGACTAGCTTGGGATAGCTAGTGTCGGAGTTTCCGACTTTTGTATTCGGGTTGAATACAAGTATAGTGGATTGAAATTCCCAAGTAGGAGCTTGGGGAGTGGATGTAGGTGCAAGGTTGGCACCGAACCACTATAAATCCTTGTGTTTGTGGTGTGCTTTATTGTTTCTCTCTATTTCTTTATTATATCCTTGCATTCTTGCTTTAGGTAATTAATCTTGAATTAAAGTCTTTGTTCTCATTCATCATAAGTAATTAATTAAGCCTAAAATTTTTAGAAACCCAATTCACCCCCCCCCCTCTTGGGTTGCATAGCTGGGCAATACTATTTTTCAAGAAAAATAGCATTTCGACTCACAATCACATTATATCTTTTGGAATATAAAAATAGTATCCTAATGACTCTTTAGGATATCCTATGAACTGAGCTCTAAAAGACCTGAACTCTAACTTGTCTGCCTGCTGTCTCTTGACATGAGCCAGACAATTCCAAATTCTGAGATAATTCAGACTTGGCTTCTTACCATGCCATATCTCATATGGTGTGGTAGAAACAGTTTTAGAAGGAACCCTATTCAATACACAAATTGCTGTCATGAGACAATGTCTCCAAAGAAATTCAGGGAGGTCTGTGAAACTCATCATGGAACGGACCATATCTAATAGGGTCCGATTTCTCTATTCTGAAACCCCGTTGAGTTGAGGCGTTCCAGGTGGAGTCCATTGAGAGATTATGCCATTATCCTTAAGATAGTCTAGGAACTCCGACTAAGGTATTCTCCTCCTCGATCTGATCGAAGAACCTTAATGGGCTTTTCTGTTTGTTTTTCTACCTCATGTCTGAATTCTTTGAACCTTTCAAAAGCTTCAGACTTGTATTTTATTAGAAACACATATCCGTACCTAGACATATCATCGCTAAAGGTAATGAAGTAGATGTAGTTGCCTCTATCCGGTACATCAAATGGGCCGCACACATCCGTATGTACTAGGACAAGTAGGTCTGTGGCCCTTTCCCCATGTCCCACAAAAGGAAGCTTGGTCATTTTGCCTTGAAGGTATGATTTACAAACTGGATATGACTCAGAAGTCAACGAACTCAATAGCCCGAATTTCTCCAATTTGTTAACCCTGTCTTCTGCTATATGACCTAGCCTTAGGTGCCACAGATACTTATCATTTAGACTATCTCTAGGCTTTTTAATTCCTATGGCATTCATATTTTGCTCAATATTAAATACAAATACATCAATATGTAGCTGATAGAGACCGTTAATAAGAAAATTATCTGCAACTTTATTATTTTCATAAAAAATATTACAATGGTCCTTATGAAAGCTAATCACATAGCCTTCTTGTGCTAAACATGAAATAGAAATCAAATTCTTGCTTGCTGCAGGCACATAATAACAATCTCTAAGAAGTAAATCTAATCCTAACGGTAATCGCAGAGGGTAGGTTCCTACGGCCACAACAGCAACTCTTACTCCATTCCCGATGCGTAGGATCATCTCCCCATCCCTCAGCCTCCTGCTCTCCTCAAGATCCTGCATAGAAGTGCACAAATGAGCACTAGAACCAGAGTCAAGCACCCAACTGGATGCAGAAGAAACCATAAGATTAGACTCTAAAATGAGCATACCTCCAAAAGGATCATCCTTCTTGTTCTTCAGGGTGGCCAGGTATTGAGGACAGTTCCGCTTCCAATGGCTGTCTGATTGGCAGTGAAAACATTTTTCCTTACCAACAGCCTTCTTCTTCGGTTCTATCTTCTTGTTCTTGCCATCCACCTTCTGCTTCTTCACAGCCTTCTTTTTCTTTCCAAAAGACTTTCTCTTGGAAGAAGTCCACTCCACAGTAAGAACTGAGCCTTTTGAACCCTTCATAGAAAGCTCAGCCGTAACCAACATGTTCATTAACTCGGCCAAGGTACACTGCATCTTATGCATATGGAAGTTCATGATGAACTGACCATATGTATCGGACAAGCACTGAAGGATCACATCAATCTAAAAATTCTTGTCTAAGATGATACCGAGCTTCTCAAGCTCCTCAAGATCCTTGATCCAACAATGATCTTGGACTGACTGCCCATCACGCATCTTGGCCTTAAAAAGTCTTTGACAGACTTGATACTTGGCCGCACGACTCTGTTCACCAAACAACTCTTGCAGGTGAGCTAACATTTGGTGGGTAGTCAAAATGTTCTCATGTTGGTGCTGCAAGTCATTAGACATTGCATCCAACATATAGTACTTTGCTTTGTTATCATCATCCATCCACTTTTCCAAAGACGCTCTCTGTTCAGCAGTCGGATGTGCTGGTATGGCAGGTGGGTCCTGGTCCAAGACATGAGTCAATTTTTCAAAACCCAAAATAATTCTGTAGTTTCTCAACCAGTCCTTGAAATTGGGTCCACTCAGTTTATGGGTGTCTAGAATTTTGGTCAGGGGGTATGAGGCAGACATGTTTCCTGTAGAGAGTCGAAAGTTTCTAGTTAAATATTGTAATCAGACTTAACCAATTTATTTAGAAATTTTATTTTTAAATAAATTAGGCTCCCACTATTTTCTCAGATCCCTACACTCTCTTGGTAGAGATGAGAAAATCTCCGTAATCAATGATTTTTAGTGGGTGGTGCGGTCTCACCGACTGGCTCACCACCTCACCTAACAGTTATTAGTGATGGGTCAACTGATGAGTGGACAACTCTTGTCCAATGATTCTCTAATCATGGTGCACCCAAAATTTGGTCTCTAATTCAAGAAGCTTACCATGTTCGGGATATTGCTCCAATCCTTAGTTAAGTCAAACCCACCATTTGCACGAACTAGATTTCTGATTGGATCCCTCACCGTATCCAGAATATTGAGCCCAACCCATCCTCTAATTCATAGCATCCAATGCCTAATGGACATAGTTGCGTCTTTTCGGTGCAACTGAGCCACTGAAACCAGCCGAGAACAATCAACCCCGGGAAGGGCCAACACATCCACAATGGTGGAAGATCTAGCCTTAATATTTTCTTAGGAAGATTTAATTTAGGTCTCATTAAACTTGACTTGACATAGTCATAACAATTATGACTAACCTAGTGGCATGGGTTAGCTCGAATTGTTAGCCATCTCTAATCAGAACTGAGTCGACACATATGGCCAGGTAAGTGAGATCGATGGAAAGGATATGCCATTAACTCGACAAGAACGCATTCGAGTCGAGTAGCTCCCAATTAAAAATCAATCGGTCTCATCTGCCCAACTTACCTTAGACACCAAATTGTCAAACCAGAACTAATTGGGTTAGCCTGCAATCCAGGCTCTAACCACTGAGCCAAATTAGGTCTTAACTTGATCGGATCACATCTAAATGTGATTCGATCTTGATCCAGACTTAATCCTATTAGACTGGTCAATTATTAACTTTCATGATCCTACCAAACCAACTCTTGATTCAGTTTGATCAACCGCTAGACCTAATTAAGCTGCCCAAGCCCGAACCCAATTTTATAAAAATATCTTAGATCTGAAATTCTCAATTTTAGACCTAACTTAATTTTATAAACTTAATTCATTAATTAAGTTTGGGTTCACAAACAAAGCATGTAAAATAAATTCTAGGGTTTCAGGATCTAGGGTTTTGCAGAAAAGTAAGTTTTGATTTCTGATTAAGGATGAACGTGCGGCACCCCTACACATCATATGAACACCCCATTGAATGAGAAGAGAAGATCTTAAAACCCTACTTTGTTCTTATGACCGGACGGCCATGAGAAACACCTTAATCAGAAAAAGAAATTTAACTACAAAACTAGTTAGATCTAAATTAACATATCACATATACAATTTAAGATCTAACTAATACATGCTTTGCATACATCTCATGTATCAAAAATTAATCTATTTAACATACTTTCAGATCTGATACATCACATGTAATATCTAAAAAATAAAATTTAAATTGAACTATTCAAAATTAAATCTATTCTAGACAAGTTACTAGAACAATTCTACATTAGTCTAGGCATGCAGCAGATCAATTTTATGAAAAAAATAAAATTTTATTTTTTATTTTTTGATCTAATTATAATACTTATAAAATCAAAAAAATAAAAAATAAATTAGATTTAATTTATATTTTAATCTCATTAAAATATAAAACTTAAGACCATTCATGGATTCAACTAATCCTAGTCTAGTCATGCATCTTATGCATGTTAGATCTTCTTAGATTTAATTTTAAATAGTTTGATTTTAGATACTATCATATCTGATGTAATATTTGAAATCTTTTAATATCAAATAAATTAAAATTAAAATCAGATCTAAAATAGATCTGAAATAGAGCCAACAATCTGGCTCTGATACCACTTGTAGGAGGAAAATCGCTTTTCCTCGTTGGATCTTCCAGATTTAATCAAATCTGGGGTAGAATAATTTTAAAAAAAAATTATCCTATATATTTTAGATCTAATTCTCTAGATCTAATTTTATTATCTGATATTTAAAATCTAAAATTAAATCTAAAACTATGATGAAAGAAGAAGTACCTCAAGGATAATCTGATTACCCTGTAGATGATCTCTGCACAGCCTGAGGTTTTGATGCAGCCATGCAAGTGCCTGGCCTCTACTGGTATCTACTCAGGTAGGATCTAGAATATCTTCTCCTCATGAATCTATGCTCCAAAAATTAGATCTTTATCTGATTTGAAAGTACTTCAGAACTCCTTCTGAAGTTGGAGCAGCAGCCTGTCGAAGATGTCCTGCAGCCTTCTGTTCCAGGCATCACCACGCCTTGGATCTTTGCCAGATGAATGTCCAACTCTTTGGATATGAAGAGGGGAGGAAGGAGGGTAGGGAGGATATGGAGAAGAGGGGAGGAGGCAGCAGATATTAGATTTTGTGCATAAAATAATTTCTTCCATGAAACCCTAGGCGCAGCAGGGTTTATATAGACCCTGTATGCTGCGCAGTGCCACATCATTCAACCAATTAAAAAATTCCAATAAATTTTGAAAAAAATTTGATTGGTGGAGTGATGTCATCTGATCACATCAGATAAGAACCCCACTCTTTCTCCTAAGTTGGCGCCAACATTGGATAAGCTCAATCAAGGTGGTGCCAAAGAGTCCATGTTTATCAAGACTCTTT